>NW_022610840.1:0-61976 GCF_000309985.2 Brassica rapa
CCACCAACTTTATGTATCAAATATCAGCTTCTCACCAAAGAAGATTCATCCTGGTTTGATTGGAACGGACGAAGTCACAGCTGTGTTATTCCCAAACTGGGAAACTGGAATCACCTGATTTGAAAGTGGGATAACTTCTTCATCCCAACTCCTATGAGATTTATTCAACTTCCTGATGATTCTCCACCACTTTATGTATCCAAATCAAGCTTCTTACAAAGTGATTCATCCTGGTTTGATTGGAACGACGAAGAAGCTGTGCTATTCCCAAACTGGGAAACTGGAATCACCTGATTTGAAAATGAGATATCTTCTTCATCCCAACTCCTATGAGATTTATTAAACTTCCTGGTGATTCTCCACCACTTTATGTATCCAAATCAAGCTTTTCACAAAGTGATTCATCTTGGTTTGATTGGAACGACGAAGAAGCTGTGCTATTCCCAAACTGGGAAACTGGAATCACCTTATTTGAAAGTGGGATAACTTCTTCATCCCAACTCCTATGAGATTTATTCAACTTCCTGGTGATTCTCCACCACTTTATGTATCCAAATCAAGCTTCTCACAAAGTGATTCATCCTGGTTTGATTGGAAGACGAAGAAGCTGTGCTATTCCCAAACTGGGAAACTGGAATCACCTGATTTGAAAGTGGGATAACTTCTTCATCCCAACTCCTATGAGATTTATTCAACTTCCTGGTGATTCTCCACCACTTTATGTATCCAAATCAAGCTTCTCACAAAGTGATTCATCCTGGTTTGATTGGAAGGACGAAGAAGCTGTGCTATTCCCAAACTGGGAAACTGGAATCACCTGATTTGAAAGTGGGATAAATTCTTCATCCCAACTCCTATGAGATTTATTCAACTTCCTGGTGATTCTCCACCACTTTATGTATCCAAATCAAGCTTCTCACAAAGTGATTCATCCTGGTTTGATTGGACGGACGAAGAAGCTGTGCTATTCCCAAACTGGGAAACTGGAATCACCTGATTTGAAAGTGGGATAACTTCTTCATCCCAACTCCTATTAGATTTATTCAACTTCCTGATGATTCTCCACCACTTTATGTATCCAAATCAAGCTTCTTATAAAGTGATTCATCCTGGTTTGATTGGAACGATGAAGAAGCTGTGCTATTCCCAAACTGGGAAACTGGAATCACCTGATTTGAAAGTGGGATAACTTCTTCATGCCAACTCCTATGAGATTTATTCAACGTCCTGGCGATTCTCCACCACTTTATGTATCCAAATCAAGCTTCTCACAAAGTGATTCATCCTGGTTTGATTGGAACGACGAAGAAGCTGTGCTATTCCCAAACTGGGAAACTGGAATCACCTGATTTGAAAGTGGGATAACTTCTTCATCCCAACTCCTATGAGATTTATTCAACTTCCTGGTGATTCTCCACCACTTTATGTATCCAAATCAAGCTTCTCACAAAGTGATTCATCCTGGTTTGATTGGAACGACGAAGAAGCTGTGCTATTCCCAAACTGGGAAACTGGAATCACCTGATTTGAAAGTGGGATAACTTCTTCATCCCAACTCCTATGAGATTTATTCAACTTCCTGGTGATTCTCCACCACTTTATGTATCCAAATCAAGCTTCTCACAAAGTGATTCATCCTGGTTTGATTGGAACGACGAAGAAGCTGTGCTATTCCCAAACTGGGAAACTGGAATCACCTGATTTGAAAGTGGGATAACTTCTTCATCCCAACTCCTATGAGATTTATTCAACTTCCTGGTGATTCTCCACCACTTTATGTATCCAAATCAAGCTTCTCACAAAGTGATTCATCCTGGTTTGATTGGAACGACGAAGAAGCTGTGCTATTCCCAAACTGGGAAACTGGAATCACCTGATTTGAAAGTGGGATAACTTCTTCATCCCAACTCCTATGAGATTTATTCAACTTCCTGGTGATTCTCCACCACTTTATGTATCCAAATCAAGCTTCTCACAAAGTGATTCATCCTGGTTTGATTGGAACGACGAAGAAGCTGTGCTATTCCCAAACTGGGAAACTGGAATCACCTGATTTGAAAGTGGGATAACTTCTTCATCCCAACTCCTATGAGATTTATTCAACTTCCTGGTGATTCTCCACCACTTTATGTATCCAAATCAAGCTTCTCACAAAGTGATTCATCCTGGTTTGATTGGAACGACGAAGAAGCTGTGCTATTCCCAAACTGGGAAACTGGAATCACCTGATTTGAAAGTGGGATAACTTCTTCATCCCAACTCCTATGAGATTTATTCAACTTCCTGGTGATTCTCCACCACTTTATGTATCCAAATCAAGCTTCTCACAAAGTGATTCATCCTGGTTTGATTGGAACGACGAAGAAGCTGTGCTATTCCCAAACTGGGAAACTGGAATCACCTGATTTGAAAGTGGGATAACTTCTTCATCCCAACTCCTATGAGATTTATTCAACTTCCTGGTGATTCTCCACCACTTTATGTATCCAAATCAAGCTTCTCACAAAGTGATTCATCCTGGTTTGATTGGAACGACGAAGAAGCTGTGCTATTCCCAAACTGGGAAACTGGAATCACCTGATTTGAAAGTGGGATAACTTCTTCATCCCAACTCCTATGAGATTTATTCAACTTCCTGGTGATTCTCCACCACTTTATGTATCCAAATCAAGCTTCTCACAAAGTGATTCATCCTGGTTTGATTGGAACGACGAAGAAGCTGTGCTATTCCCAAACTGGGAAACTGGAATCACCTGATTTGAAAGTGGGATAACTTCTTCATCCCAACTCCTATGAGATTTATTCAACTTCCTGGTGATTCTCCACCACTTTATGTATCCAAATCAAGCTTCTCACAAAGTGATTCATCCTGGTTTGATTGGAACGACGAAGAAGCTGTGCTATTCCCAAACTGGGAAACTGGAATCACCTGATTTGAAAGTGGGATAACTTCTTCATCCCAACTCCTATGAGATTTATTCAACTTCCTGGTGATTCTCCACCACTTTATGTATCCAAATCAAGCTTCTCACAAAGTGATTCATCCTGGTTTGATTGGAACGACGAAGAAGCTGTGCTATTCCCAAACTGGGAAACTGGAATCACCTGATTTGAAAGTGGGATAACTTCTTCATCCCAACTCCTATGAGATTTATTCAACTTCCTGGTGATTCTCCACCACTTTATGTATCCAAATCAAGCTTCTCACAAAGTGATTCATCCTGGTTTGATTGGAACGACGAAGAAGCTGTGCTATTCCCAAACTGGGAAACTGGAATCACCTGATTTGAAAGTGGGATAACTTCTTCATCCCAACTCCTATGAGATTTATTCAACTTCCTGGTGATTCTCCACCACTTTATGTATCCAAATCAAGCTTCTCACAAAGTGATTCATCCTGGTTTGATTGGAACGACGAAGAAGCTGTGCTATTCCCAAACTGGGAAACTGGAATCACCTGATTTGAAAGTGGGATAACTTCTTCATCCCAACTCCTATGAGATTTATTCAACTTCCTGGTGATTCTCCACCACTTTATGTATCCAAATCAAGCTTCTCACAAAGTGATTCATCCTGGTTTGATTGGAACGACGAAGAAGCTGTGCTATTCCCAAACTGGGAAACTGGAATCACCTGATTTGAAAGTGGGATAACTTCTTCATCCCAACTCCTATGAGATTTATTCAACTTCCTGGTGATTCTCCACCACTTTATGTATCCAAATCAAGCTTCTCACAAAGTGATTCATCCTGGTTTGATTGGAACGACGAAGAAGCTGTGCTATTCCCAAACTGGGAAACTGGAATCACCTGATTTGAAAGTGGGATAACTTCTTCATCCCAACTCCTATGAGATTTATTCAACTTCCTGGTGATTCTCCACCACTTTATGTATCCAAATCAAGCTTCTCACAAAGTGATTCATCCTGGTTTGATTGGAACGACGAAGAAGCTGTGCTATTCCCAAACTGGGAAACTGGAATCACCTGATTTGAAAGTGGGATAACTTCTTCATCCCAACTCCTATGAGATTTATTCAACTTCCTGGTGATTCTCCACCACTTTATGTATCCAAATCAAGCTTCTCACAAAGTGATTCATCCTGGTTTGATTGGAACGACGAAGAAGCTGTGCTATTCCCAAACTGGGAAACTGGAATCACCTGATTTGAAAGTGGGATAACTTCTTCATCCCAACTCCTATGAGATTTATTCAACTTCCTGGTGATTCTCCACCACTTTATGTATCCAAATCAAGCTTCTCACAAAGTGATTCATCCTGGTTTGATTGGAACGACGAAGAAGCTGTGCTATTCCCAAACTGGGAAACTGGAATCACCTGATTTGAAAGTGGGATAACTTCTTCATCCCAACTCCTATGAGATTTATTCAACTTCCTGGTGATTCTCCACCACTTTATGTATCCAAATCAAGCTTCTCACAAAGTGATTCATCCTGGTTTGATTGGAACGACGAAGAAGCTGTGCTATTCCCAAACTGGGAAACTGGAATCACCTGATTTGAAAGTGGGATAACTTCTTCATCCCAACTCCTATGAGATTTATTCAACTTCCTGGTGATTCTCCACCACTTTATGTATCCAAATCAAGCTTCTCACAAAGTGATTCATCCTGGTTTGATTGGAACGACGAAGAAGCTGTGCTATTCCCAAACTGGGAAACTGGAATCACCTGATTTGAAAGTGGGATAACTTCTTCATCCCAACTCCTATGAGATTTATTCAACTTCCTGGTGATTCTCCACCACTTTATGTATCCAAATCAAGCTTCTCACAAAGTGATTCATCCTGGTTTGATTGGAACGACGAAGAAGCTGTGCTATTCCCAAACTGGGAAACTGGAATCACCTGATTTGAAAGTGGGATAACTTCTTCATCCCAACTCCTATGAGATTTATTCAACTTCCTGGTGATTCTCCACCACTTTATGTATCCAAATCAAGCTTCTCACAAAGTGATTCATCCTGGTTTGATTGGAACGACGAAGAAGCTGTGCTATTCCCAAACTGGGAAACTGGAATCACCTGATTTGAAAGTGGGATAACTTCTTCATCCCAACTCCTATGAGATTTATTCAACTTCCTGGTGATTCTCCACCACTTTATGTATCCAAATCAAGCTTCTCACAAAGTGATTCATCCTGGTTTGATTGGAACGACGAAGAAGCTGTGCTATTCCCAAACTGGGAAACTGGAATCACCTGATTTGAAAGTGGGATAACTTCTTCATCCCAACTCCTATGAGATTTATTCAACTTCCTGGTGATTCTCCACCACTTTATGTATCCAAATCAAGCTTCTCACAAAGTGATTCATCCTGGTTTGATTGGAACGACGAAGAAGCTGTGCTATTCCCAAACTGGGAAACTGGAATCACCTGATTTGAAAGTGGGATAACTTCTTCATCCCAACTCCTATGAGATTTATTCAACTTCCTGGTGATTCTCCACCACTTTATGTATCCAAATCAAGCTTCTCACAAAGTGATTCATCCTGGTTTGATTGGAACGACGAAGAAGCTGTGCTATTCCCAAACTGGGAAACTGGAATCACCTGATTTGAAAGTGGGATAACTTCTTCATCCCAACTCCTATGAGATTTATTCAACTTCCTGGTGATTCTCCACCACTTTATGTATCCAAATCAAGCTTCTCACAAAGTGATTCATCCTGGTTTGATTGGAACGACGAAGAAGCTGTGCTATTCCCAAACTGGGAAACTGGAATCACCTGATTTGAAAGTGGGATAACTTCTTCATCCCAACTCCTATGAGATTTATTCAACTTCCTGGTGATTCTCCACCACTTTATGTATCCAAATCAAGCTTCTCACAAAGTGATTCATCCTGGTTTGATTGGAACGACGAAGAAGCTGTGCTATTCCCAAACTGGGAAACTGGAATCACCTGATTTGAAAGTGGGATAACTTCTTCATCCCAACTCCTATGAGATTTATTCAACTTCCTGGTGATTCTCCACCACTTTATGTATCCAAATCAAGCTTCTCACAAAGTGATTCATCCTGGTTTGATTGGAACGACGAAGAAGCTGTGCTATTCCCAAACTGGGAAACTGGAATCACCTGATTTGAAAGTGGGATAACTTCTTCATCCCAACTCCTATGAGATTTATTCAACTTCCTGGTGATTCTCCACCACTTTATGTATCCAAATCAAGCTTCTCACAAAGTGATTCATCCTGGTTTGATTGGAACGACGAAGAAGCTGTGCTATTCCCAAACTGGGAAACTGGAATCACCTGATTTGAAAGTGGGATAACTTCTTCATCCCAACTCCTATGAGATTTATTCAACTTCCTGGTGATTCTCCACCACTTTATGTATCCAAATCAAGCTTCTCACAAAGTGATTCATCCTGGTTTGATTGGAACGACGAAGAAGCTGTGCTATTCCCAAACTGGGAAACTGGAATCACCTGATTTGAAAGTGGGATAACTTCTTCATCCCAACTCCTATGAGATTTATTCAACTTCCTGGTGATTCTCCACCACTTTATGTATCCAAATCAAGCTTCTCACAAAGTGATTCATCCTGGTTTGATTGGAACGACGAAGAAGCTGTGCTATTCCCAAACTGGGAAACTGGAATCACCTGATTTGAAAGTGGGATAACTTCTTCATCCCAACTCCTATGAGATTTATTCAACTTCCTGGTGATTCTCCACCACTTTATGTATCCAAATCAAGCTTCTCACAAAGTGATTCATCCTGGTTTGATTGGAACGACGAAGAAGCTGTGCTATTCCCAAACTGGGAAACTGGAATCACCTGATTTGAAAGTGGGATAACTTCTTCATCCCAACTCCTATGAGATTTATTCAACTTCCTGGTGATTCTCCACCACTTTATGTATCCAAATCAAGCTTCTCACAAAGTGATTCATCCTGGTTTGATTGGAACGACGAAGAAGCTGTGCTATTCCCAAACTGGGAAACTGGAATCACCTGATTTGAAAGTGGGATAACTTCTTCATCCCAACTCCTATGAGATTTATTCAACTTCCTGGTGATTCTCCACCACTTTATGTATCCAAATCAAGCTTCTCACAAAGTGATTCATCCTGGTTTGATTGGAACGATGAAGAAGCCGTGCTATTCCCAAACTGGGAAACTGGAATCACCTGATTTGAAAGTGGGATAACTTCTTCATCCCAACTCCTATGAGATTTATTCAACTTCCTGGTGATTCTCCACCACTTTATGTATCCAAATCAAGCTTCTCACAAAGTGATTCATCCTGGTTTGATTGGAACGGCGAAGAAGCTGTGCTATTCCCAAACTGGGAAACTGGAATCACCTGATTTGAAAGTGGGATAACTTCTTCATCCCAACTCCTATGAGATTTATTCAACTTCCTGGTGATTCTCCACCACTTTATGTATCCAAATCAAGCTTCTCACAAAGTGATTCATCCTGGTTTGATTGGAAGGACGAAGAAGCTGTGCTATTCCCAAACTGGGAAACTGGAATCACCTGATTTGAAAGTGGGATAACTTCTTCATCCCAACTCCTATGAGATTTATTCAACTTCCTGGTGATTCTCCACCACTTTATGTATCCAAATCAAGCTTCTCACAAAGTGATTCATCCTGGTTTGATTGGAAGGACGAAGAAGCTGTGCTATTCCCAAACTGGGAAACTGGAATCACCTGATTTGAAAGTGGGATAACTTCTTCATCCCAACTCCTATGAGATTTATTCAACTTCCTGGTGATTCTCCACCACTTTATGTATCCAAATCAAGCTTCTCACAAAGTGATTCATCCTGGTTTGATTGGAAGGACGAAGAAGCTGTGCTATTCCCAAACTGGGAAACTGGAATCACCTGATTTGAAAGTGGGATAACTTCTTCATCCCAACTCCTATGAGGTTTATTCAACTTCCTGATGATTCTCCACCACTTTATGTATCCAAATAAAGCTTCTCACAAAGTGATTCATCCTGGTTTGATTGGTGTTGAGTTGAGCTGAGTATTTGTATGAAGAGCTAAGGAGTTGAAGAGGAAAGGAGATGAGGAAGCTTAAGGGGGTTTAGGGAGAGCATGGTACGGACGTCCGTACAAGGCCGTACAAGCCGTACAGTCCGTACCATCCAAGCCTCAACCAAACTTACCTTGCACAAGTGAAACGGTAACTATGGAAGAGTTACTCAAGTGGAGAAGGATCAGACCGTTTAGGGATAAGGGACGCGCCCAGGCTGGGACAGGCTGGAAAGCAAAGCAACTTTAGTCCAAGATGCCATAAGCGTGTGGAGCTTTATTGGTGTTGATTTGAATCCTTACCTTGACCTCACATGCTTAGTCTTTCCTTGATTTGTAAACCCTAGTAGCTCTCCTATATATTGTAACTCTCAACACTAATAAAGATTATGCAGTTTGAGTCTCTCTAATCTCTTAGACACTATGGTTCTCTCTTAGACTCTAAACGTTCTCAAGTTACTTAGTCTTTCATAATCTCTTCTAAACTTCACCTAAAACTCTCACTTACATTCTAGTTACTCTAAAGATCTCTTAATCTCATATGGTATCAGAGCCAGGTTCATTAGAATCTGGGGTTTGATCTTTAGAGAGTTACAAGGCTTTGAAGCTACACGCGAGTAGCTTTGAAGGTGTTGGAGCTGCGCTACGTTCTGTGGTTGTGCGTGACTCAAGACTCAAGGTTGGTGTGTGTACGTGATTCAAGACTCAAGATTTCATCAGATTCAAGCTGTTCAAGTCAAGCTGAGTAAAGATGGAGCATGGGATGAGCATGAGGATGAAGGTGGCGGTTACTTTCAAGGGTAGCAACTACCTTGTGTGGTCTCGGATGGTGAAGACTGCGGTGGGAAGTAAGGGTTTGTGGGGGCACATCACAACAGGGGAGGCTCCGAAACTCATTACTCAGGGAGGAGATCAAGAAGAGGTCTCCAATGAAGCGGCTGTGGAGAAATGGCAACAAGAAGACATGCTGGTGATGACGGTTCTACACGCATCCTTGGACCCAGCTATCTTGGATGCCTACAGCTACTGTGAATCAGCCAAGAGCTGTGGGACACGCTGAAGAAGGTGTATGGGAACACTTCCAACCTCAGCCGTGTGTTTGAAGTGAAGCTAGCGATCAACCGTCTTGCACAAGAGGACATGGAGTTCACTAAGCACTTGGGGAGGTTCAGGTCCTTATGGTCAGAGCTGGAGATGCTGAGGCCGAGCACAACTGATCCAGATCAGCTGAATGAGAGGCGCGAGCAAGACAAGGTCTTTGGGTTGCTTCTCACACTGAACCCGGCCTACACTCAACTCATTCAGCACATGTTGAGGTCAGACAAGCTTCCGGACCTTGAGGAGGTGTGTGCGCAAATCCAAAGGGAGCAGGGATCTATGGGGTTGTTTGGAGGAAAGGGGGAGCTCTCTCTTGCCAATCAAGCAGCTCATGAGGACTCAACCGAGGCTCCACAAGCAAACAAGGCATCTCACGGGAAGTATGAGGACAGGAAGTTCAATGGCAACTGTGATCATTGCAAGAAGCATGGTCATAAGAAGAGCCAATGCTGGATACTTCACCCACACCTCAAGCCGGCCAAGTTCATGAAGGAGCGTGAGGGAAGGGCAAATGTGACTGAAGGTTCAAGTGGAGCTGGCACCAGCAAGATGAGTGAAGTGGATGGGCTTGGAGGCAATGATGGGAATGGGAAGTCTCTTGTGGCTTACACTGGCGCCTCAAGCTCACGCAGCAATGATGACTACATCAAGAGATCAGACCTTGATGCACTCTTCAAAATGCTAAAGGAAAACGGTAACACTTATGGTTATTCCTTTGGAGCTTCTATGATTGCATATAAGGATGATCACTTGATTAGAGAACTAGTAGAACGGTTAGAAACTAGGAATGAGTATAGAAATGCCCACATTGCTAGAACTGATAGGATGCATCCATTACTTAGTAATCTATGTCATAATGCTAAACGAGTAGGTAAACCATTGATTGTTGATTCTGGTGCATCACATCATATGATAAGTGATGAGAACTTGATTAAGGATATAGAACCTACACATGGGCATGTGATGATAGCAAATGGGGATAAGATACCTATTAGAGGAATAGGAAAGCTTAAGTTGTTTAACAAAGAATCTAGAGCTTTTTACATGCCTGAATTCACATCAAACCTATTATCTGTGAAGAAATGTACTAATGATTTACAATGCAATGTTATCTTTAGTCCTAATGATGTGAAGTTTCAGGATATTGAGAGCAGCAGATTGATTGGGAAAGGGGTGACTAAGGGAGATCTCTATATGCTTGAAGAACTCACTTCTGTTCCTGATTATAGTTGCTCATTTACTTCTGCTTCTTTGTTGAATAAAAATGCATTGTGGCATGCTAGAGTAGGACACCCTCATGTTAAAGCTTTGAACTTAATGGTACCAGGTGTTGTGTTTGAGAACAAAGATTGTGAAGCTTGTATTTTAGGCAAGCATTGTAGAACTGTGTTTCAAAAGTCTACTACTATCTATGATAACTGCTTTGATCTAATTCATTCTGATGTGTGGACTGCCCCTTGCTTATCTAGAGATAGTTATAAGTACTTTGTCACATTCATTGATGAAAAATCCAAATACACCTGGTTAACCTTAATTCAGACCAAAGATAGGGTACTTGATGCATTTAGGAACTTTCAAACTTATGTAACTAACCATTATCATGCTAAGATTAAAATTTTGAGATCAGATAATGGAGGAGAGTACACAAGTCATGCATTCAAGGAACACTTATCACAACATGGGATCCTACATCAAACAAGCTGTCCGTATACTCCACAGCAAAATGGAGTGGCTGAGAGGAAGAATAGGCACCTCATGGAAGTGGCAAGGTCTCTGATGTTTCAGAGTAATGTTCCAAAGAGATTCTGGAGTGATGCGGTTGCCACTGCTTGTTACTTGATCAACAGAACTCCAACCAAGGTTCTGAATGAGAAGGCTCCATTTGAAGTTCTGAACAGGTACAAACCAGTGCTTGATTACTTGCGAGTCTTTGGATGTCTATGCTTTGTGCTCAAACCAGGAGAGATGATCAACAAGCTAGAAGCAAGAAGTACTAAGGCTGTGTTCATAGGATACTCAGCTACACAGAAAGGATACAAATGCTATGACCCTATAGCAAGGAGAGTTCTTGTATCTAGAGAGATACTATGAAGAAAAGAATCAAGAAGACTTGAAGGACTTAACATCAGACAAGGCCTCCACCTTGCGGATCATCCTTGAAGGTCTTGGAATCAGTACATCCCAGGATCCAAGAGATCACGCAACAACACCTCCTGAAGTTGGTTCACCATCCCACCTTGATCATGAGGGAGGAGAGACACATGAGGAGGAGCCTACGCAAGAGGCTAACCAAGATGAAGGAGAAGAGAGCATAGGCTCTGATGGTCATGGGCATGATCATGGTGTGATACAAACACCTTCTCAAGATGAAGTGGTAGAAGAACAACAGGAAGAAGAACCGGTTGTGCAGCCACTAAGAAGGAGTACAAGGATAAGGAAGGATCCTTCCAGTTGGGTAAACACGAGAGTGTACTACAATGCCCAAGCTGTGGAGCATCCTTCTCAAGCCGTGTGCTCCTTTGCTCAATATCCAGAAGCACATTGCGCTTTCATGGTAAACTTGGATGAGAATCACATCCCAAGAAGCTATGAAGAGGCAATGAAGGATAAAGAATGGAAAGAGTCAGTAGGAGATGAAGCAGGAGCTATGATCAAGAATGATACATGGTATGAGAGTGAGTTACCAAAAGGGAAGAAGGCTGTGACTAGTAGATGGATCTTCACAATCAAGTACAAAGCGGATGGAAAGATTGAGAGGAAGAAGTCAAGACTGGTTGCAAGAGGTTTACTCAAACTATGGAGAGATTACATTGAGACCTTTGCACCAGTAGCTAAACTTGCACACAATCCGGATTGTATTAAGCTTGGCTGTGAACCTTGGATGGGGCTTATGGCAAATGGATGTGAAGAATGCATTCTACAAGGGGAACTTGAGGATGAAGTATATATGCATCCCCTCCAGGCCTTGAACACTTAGTGAAGAGAGGGAATGTGTTGAGACTGAAGAAAGCTATCTATGGGCTGAAGCAATCACCAAGAGCTTGGTACAACAAGTGAGCACTACTCTGAATGGCCGAGGCTTCAAGAAGTCTGAACTAGATCACACCCTCTTCACACTCACGACTCCCTCAGGTATGATTGCACTCCTTGTGTATGTTGATGATATCATTATCACAGGGAGTGATAAGGAAGGTATCATAGCAACCAAGGAGTTTCTTAAATCCATGTTTGAGATTAAAGACTTGGGAGAAATGAAATACTTTCTTGGAATTGAGATATGTAGATCCAAGGAAGGTTTGTTCATGTCCCAAAGGAAGTATACACTTGATCTTTTGAAAGGTGCAGGTGCTTATGGAGGCAAGACAGCAAGGATGCCTATGGAGGATGGCTACAAAGTCCCACGAGAGGGGGAGATTGAAGACAGCAAACCTTATCAGGATCCTAAACTCTATAGAAAACTAGTTGGCAAATTGATTTATCTTACTATAACTAGACCTGACATTTGTTTTGCTGTGAATCAGGTGAGTCAACACATGCAAGTGCCTAAGGAACATCACTGGCGCATGGTGGAGAGGATCTTGATGTATCTCAACGGCTCACCTGATCAAGGAGTATGGATGGGCTGCAATGGAAGCACTGAAGTGGTGGGATACTGTGATGCGGATTGGGCTGGTGATAGAGCAGACAGGAGATCAACCACAGGCTATTGCACATTCATTGGAGGCAACTTGGTGACTTGGAAGAGTAAGAAGCAGAAGGTGGTGTCTTGCTCAAGTGCAGAAGCTGAGTATAGAGCCATGCTGAAGCTCACCAACGAGTTGTATGGATCAAAGGCATCTTGAAGCACTTGGAGATTGATCAAGCAACTCCAATGACCATGCATTGTGACAACAAGCTGCCATCCACATTGCCTCCAACTCGGTGTTTCATGAGAGGACCAAGCACATTGAAGTTGATTGTCACAAGGTGAGGCAGATGATTGTGCTAGGGGTGATCTTGCCATGCTACACAAGGAGTGAAGATCAGCTAGCGGATGTGTTCACCAAGGCTGCAAGACAGAAGACAATGGAGTCCATTCACATCAGGTTGGGCCTCATTGATCTTGGGAAGAGAAGGAGCTAATCCCCTTAGCTGCAAGGTCTTTACTCTTTTTCCCTCATCAAAGTTTTATCCCATTGGGTTTTCTTTGGTGAGGTTTTTAATGAGGAAGATCTTGTGGCTGTCCAAGCTTAGGCTTTCACAAAGCTAAGCTTGAGGGGGAGTGTTGAGTTGAGCTGAGTATTTGTATGAAGAGCTAAGGAGTTGAAGAGGAAAGGAGATGAGGAAGCTTAAGGGGGTTTAGGGAGAGCATGGTACGGACGTCCGTACAAGGCCGTACAAGCCGTACAGTCCGTACCATCCAAGCCTCAACCAAAGTTACCTTGCACAAGTAAAACGGTAACTATGGAAGAGTTACTCAAGTGGAGAAGGATCAGACCGTTTAAGGGATAAGGGACGCGCATCCAGGCTGGGACAGGCTGGAAAGCTAAAGCAACTTAGTCCAAGATGCCATAAGCGTGTGTGCTTATTAGTGGTTGATTTGAATCCTTAACCTTGACCTCACATGCTTACTCTTTCCTTGCGATTTGTAAACCCTAGTAGCTCTCACTATATATTGTAACTCTCAACACTAATAAAGATTATGCAGTTTGAGTCTCTCTAATCTCTTAGACACTATGGTTCTCTCTTAGACTCTAAACGATTCTCAAGTTACTTAGTCTTTCATAATCTCTTCTAAACTTCACCTAAAACTCTCACTTACATTCTAGTTACTCTAAAGATCTCTTAATCTCATAATTGGAAGGACGAAGAAGCTGTGCTACTCCCAATTTGGGAAACTAGAATCACCTGATTTGAAAATGGGATAACTTCTGCATTCCAACTCCTATGAGATTTATTCAACTTCCTGGTGATTCTCCACCACTTTATGTATCCAAATCAAGCTTCTCACAAAGAGATTCATCCTGGTTTGATTGGAAGGACGAAGAAGCTGTGCTATTCCCAAACTGGGAAACTGGAATCACCTGATTTGAAAGTGGGATAACTTCTTCATCCCAACTCCTATGAGATTTATTCAACTTCCTGATGATTCTCCACCACTTTATTGTATCCAAATAAAGCTTCTCACAAAGAGATTCATCCGGGTTTGATTGGAAGGACGAAGAAGCTGTGGCTATTCCGCAAACTGGGAAACTAGAATCACCTGATTTGAAAAGTGGGATAACTTCTTCATCCCAACTCCTATGAGATTTATTCAACTTCCTGGTGATTCTCCACCACTTTATGTATCCAAATCAAGCTTCTCACAAAGAGATTCATCCTGGTTTGATTGGAAGGACGAAGAAGCTGTGCTATTCCCAAAACTGGGAAACTGGAATCCCCTGATTTGAAAAGTGGGATAACTTCTTCATCCCAACTCCTATGAGATTTATTCAACTTCCTGATGATTCTCCACCACTTTATGTATCCAAATCAAGCTTCTCACAAAGTGATTCATCCTGGTTTGATTGGAAGGACGAAGAAGCTGTGCTATTCCCAAACTGGGAAACTAGAATCACCTGATTTGAAAGTGGGATAACTTCTTCATCCCAACTCCTATGAGATTTATTCAACTTCCTGATGATTCTCCACCACTTTATATATCCAAATCAAGCTTCTCACAAAGAGATTCATCCTGGTTTGATTGGAAGGACGAAGAAGCTGTGCTATTCCCAAACTGGGAAACTAGAATCACCTGATTTGAAAGTGGGATAACTTCTTCATCCCAACTCCTATGAGGTTTATTCAACTTCCTGGTGATTCTCCACCACTTTATGTATCCAAATCAAGCTTCTCACAAAGAGATTCATCCTGGTTTGATTGGAAGGACGAAGAAGCTTTGCTATTCCCAAACTGGAAAACTGGAATCCCCTGATTTGAAAGTGGGATAACTTCTTCATCCCAACTCCTATGAGATTTATTCAACTTCCTGGTGATTCTCCACCACTTTATGTATCCAAATAAAGATTATCACAAAGTGATTCATCCTGGTTTGATTGGAAGGACGAAGAAGCTGTGCTATTCCCAAACTGGAAAACTGGAATCACCTGATTTGAAAGTGGGATAACTTCTTCATCCCAACTCCTATGAGATTTATTCAACTTCCTGGTGATTCTCCACCACTTTATGTATCCAAATCAAGATTCTCACAAAGTGATTCATCCTGGTTTGATTGGAAGGACGAAGAAGCTGTGCTATTCCCAAACTGGGAAACAAGAATCACCTGATTTGAAAGTGGGATAACTTCTTCATCCCAACTCCTATGAGATTTATTCAACTTCCTGATGATTCTCCACCATTTTATGTATCCAAATCAAGCTTCTCACAAAGTGATTCATCCTGGTTTGATTGGAAGGACGAAGAAGCTGTGCTATTCCCAAACTGGGAAACTAGAATCACCTGATTTGAAAGTAGGATAACTTCTTCATCCCAACTCCTATGAGATTTATTCAACTTCCTGGTGATTCTCCACCACTTTATGTATCCAAATCAAGATTCTCACAAAGTGATTCATCCTGGTTTGATTGGAAGGACGAAGAAGCTGTGCTATTCCCAAACTGGAAAACTGGAATCACCTGATTTGAAAGTGGGATAACTTCTTCATCCAACTCCTATGAGATTTTATTCAACTTCCTGGTGATTCTCCACCACTTTATGTATCCAAATCAAGCTTCTCACAAAGTGATTCATCCTGGTTTGATTGGAAGGACGAAGAAGCTGTGCTATTCCCAAACTGGGAAACTGGAATCACCTGATTTGAAAGTGGGATAACTTCTTCATCCCAACTCCTATGAGATTTATTCAACTTCCTGATGATTCTCCACCATTTTATGTATCCAAATCAAGCTTCTCACAAAGAGATTCATCCTGGTTTGATTGGAAGGACGAAGAAGCTGGCTATTCCCAAACTGGGAAACTGGAATCACCTGATTTGAAAGTGGATAACTTCTTCATCCCAACTCCTATGAGATTATTCAACTTCCTGATGATTCTCCACCACTTTATGTATCCAAATCAAGCTTCTCACAAAGTGATTCATCCTGGTTTGATTGGAAGGACGAAGAAGCTGTGCTATTCCCAAACTGGGAAACTGGAATCACCTGATTTGAAAGGGATAACTTCTTCATCCCAACTCCTATGAGATTTTTTCAACTTCCTGGTGATTCTCCACCACTTTATGTATCCAAATCAAGCTTCTCACAAAGTGATTCATCCTGGTTTGATTGGAAGGACGAAGAAGCTGTGCTATTCCCAAACTGGGAAACTGGAATCACCTGATTTGAAAGTGGGATAACTTCTTCATCCCAACTCCTATGAGATTTATTCAACTTCCTGGTGATTCTCCACCACTTTATGTATCCAAATCAAGCTTCTCACAAAGTGATTCATCCTGGTTTGATTGGAAGGACGAAGAAGCTGTGCTATTCCCAAACTGGGAAACTAGAATCACCTGATTTGAAAGTGGATAACTTCTTCATCCCAACTCCTATGAGATTTATTCAACTTCCTGTGATTCTCCACCACTTTATGTATCCAAATCAAGCTTCTCACAAAGTGATTCATCCTGGTTTGATTGGAAGGACGAAGAAGCTGTGCTATTCCCAAACTGGGAAACTGGAATCACCTGATTTGAAAGTGGGATAACTTCTTCATCCCAACTCCTATGAGATTTATTCAACTTCCTGATGATTCTCCACCACTTTATGTATCCAAATCAAGCTTCTCACAAAGAGATTCATCCTGGTTTGATTGGAAGGACGAAGAAGCTTTGCTATTCCCAAACTGGGAAACTGGAATCCCCTGATTTGAAAGTGGGATAACTTCTTCATCCCAACTCCTATGAGATTTATTCAACTTCCTGGTGATTCTCCACCACTTTATGTATCCAAATCAAGCTTCTCACAAAGTGATTCATCCTGGTTTGATTGGAAGGACGAAGAAGCTGTGCTATTCCCAAACTGGGAAACTGGAATCACCTGATTAGAAAGTGGGATAACTTCTTCATCCCAACTCCTATGAGATTTATTCAACTTCCTGATGATTCTCCACCACTTTATGTATCCAAATCAAGCTTCTCACAAAGAGATTCATCCTGGTTTGATTGGAAGGACGAAGAAGCTGTGCTATTCCCAAACTGGGAAACTGGAATCACCTGATTTGAAAGTGGGATAACTTCTTCATCCTAACTCCTATGAGATTTATTCAATTCCTGGTGATTCTCCACCACTTTATGTATCCAAATCAAGCTTCTCACAAAGTGATTCATCCTGGTTTGATTGGAACGACGAAGAAGCTGTGCTATTCCCAAACTGGGAAACTGGAATCACCTGATTTGAAAGTGGGATAACTTCTTCATCCCAACTCCTATGAGATTTATTCAATTCCTGGTGATTCTCCACCACTTTATGTATCCAAATCAAGCTTCTTACAAAGAGATTCATCCTGGTTTGATTGGAAGGACGAAGAAGCTGTGCTATTCCAAACTGGGAAACTGAAATCACCTGATTTGAAAGTGGGATAACTTCTTCATCCCAACTCCTATGAGATTTATTCAACTTCCTGATGATTCTCCACCACTTTATGTATCCAAATCAAGCTTCTCACAAAGAGATTCATCCTGGTTTGATTGGAAGGACGAAGAAGCTGTGCTATTCCCAAACTGGGAAACTGGAATCACCTGATTTGAAAGTGGGATAACTTCTTCATCCCAACTCCTATGAGGTTATTCAACTTCCTGATGATTCTCCACCACTTTATGTATCCAAATCAAGTTTCTCACAAAGTGATTCATCCTGGTTTGATTGGAAGGACGAAGAAGCTGTGCTACCCAATTTGGGAAACTTGAATCACCTGATTTGAAATGGGATAACTTCTGCATTCCAACTCCTATGAGATTTATTCAACTTCCTGGTGATTCTCCACCACTTTATGTATCCAAATCAAGCTTCTCACAAAGAGATTCATCCTGGTTTGATTGGAAGGACGAAGAAGCTGTGCTATTCCCAAAATGGGAAACTGGAATCACCTGATTTGAAAGTGGGATAACTTCTTCATCCCAACTCCTATGAGATTTATTCAACTTCCTGATGATTCTCCACCACTTTATGTATCCAAATCAAGCTTTCACAAAAGTGATTCATCCTGGTTTGATTGGAAGGACGAAGAAGCTGTGCTATCCCAAACTGGGAAACTAGAATCACCTGATTTGAAGTGGGATAACTTCTTCATCCCAACTCCTATGAGATTTATTCAACTTCCTGATGATTCTCCACCACTTTATAATCCAAATCAAGCTTCTCACAAAGAGATTCATCCTGGTTTGATTGGAAGGACGAAGAAGGGCTATTCCCAAACTGGGAAACAAGAATCACCTGATTTGAAAGTGGATAACTTCTTCATCCCAACTCCTATGAGATTTTTTCAACTTCCTGTGATTATCCACCATTTATGTATCCAAATCAAGCTTCTCACAAAGGTTTCATCCTGGTTTGATTGGAAGGACGAAGAAGCTGTGCTATTCCCAAAATGGGAAACTAGAATCACCTGATTTGAAAGTGGGATAACTTCTTCATCCCAACTCCTATGAGATTTATTCAACTTCCTGGTGATTCTCCACCACTTTATGTATCCAAATCAAGCTTCTCACAAAGAGATTCATCCTGGTTTGATTGGAAGGACGAAGAAGCTGTGCTATTCCCAAACTGGGAAACTAGAATCACCTGATTTGAAAGTGGGATAACTTCTTCATCCCAACTCCTATGAGATTTATTCAACTTCCTGGTGATTCTCCACCACTTTATGTATCCAAATCAAGCTTCTCACAAAGAGATTCATCCTGGTTTGATTGGAAGGACGAAGAAGCTGTGCTATTCCCAAACTGGGAAACTGGAATCACCTGATTTGAAAGTGGGATAACTTCTTCATCCCAACTCCTATGAGATTTATTCAACTTCCTGATGATTCTCCACCACTTTATGTATCCAAATCAAGCTTCTCACAAAGAGATTCATCCTGGAATCACCTGATTTGAAAGTGGGATAACTTCTTCATCCCAACTCCTATGAGATTTATTCAACTTCCTGGTGATTCTCCACCACTTTATGTATCCAAATCAAGCTTCTCACAAAGAGATTCATCCTGGTTTGATTGGAAGGACGAAGAAGCTGTGCTATTCCCAAAATGGGAAACTGGAATCCCCTGATTTGAAAGTGGGATAACTTCTTCATCCCAACTCCTATGAGATTTATTCAACTTCCTGATGATTCTCAACCACTTTATGTATCCAAATCAAGCTTCTCACAAAGTGATTCATCCTGGTTTGATTGGAAGGACGAAGAAGCTGTGCTATTCCCAAACTGGGAAACTAGAATCACCTGATTTGAAAGTGGGATAACTTCTTCATCCCAACTCCTATGAGATTTATTCAACTTCCTGATGATTCTCCACCACTTTATATATCCAAATCAAGCTTCTCACAAAGAGATTCATCCTGGTTTGATTGGAAGGACGAAGAAGCTGTGCTATTCCCAAACTGGGAAACAAGAATCACCTGATTTGAAAGTGGATAAACTTCTTCATCCCAACTCCTATGAGGTTATTCAACTTCCTGGATGATTCTCCACCACTTTATGTATCCAAATCAAGCTTCTCACAAAGAGATTCATCCTGGTTTGATTGGAAGGACGAAGAAGCTTTGCTATTCCCAAACTGGAAAACTGGAATCCCCTGATTTGAAAGTGGGATAACTTCTTCATCCCAACTCCTATGAGATTTATTCAACTTCCTGGTGATTCTCCACCACTTTATGTATCCAAATAAAGATTCTCACAAAGTGATTCTGGTATGATAAAAACTATTTTGAGAGAATGACGGAGAGTCAGGAAGGTAACACGTCCTTTATCGGTTCCTAACAGAACAGAACCAAGCTGAGAAGAGATAACCGGAATGGTGGTGGTTTAAAGAGAAGCCAGAACTGGAGGATGAGTATGGGCCAAACCACCGGACCACCTGACCAGAAGGATGTTAAACTGAGAGTACTGGTCTCAGTTCAATCAGGACGTGGGTAGGATCATCCTGGAGAGAAGCATTCAACTGCAAACTCAACAAAGTGGAGAAATCATCTGCCTTAGAAGCCACATGTGTTGAGATGAGAGCCTTATGGTATGAAGAGGAGACCTTAGGAAGTGTAGAAGCATTAGAGAGGAAGATGGAAGCATCATGTACGGACTGTACGGATAGGGTGAAGGGTACGGACGATCAGGCCGTACCATCATGCGCGGTTAAGGAGTTACTCAGCTCAGGTAAAGAGTAAACTAGCTAGAGTTACTTTACCTTAAGGCTGAGCTTGATCCGAACGTTGAGAGGATAAGGAAGAGCGCGTCTGACAGTCTGGCAAGAGCTGGAAAGGTAAAGGCATATTCAAAGATGCCTTACACATGTGGAGACTCTCATTGGAAGGATTCAAATGCGCCCTTAGCTGTATCTTGACTTCACATGCTTTCTCCTTTTGTGTAATCGAAACCCTAGTGTCTCAAGCTCCATATATAAGTGTAATCACTCTCATTAATAAGATCAAGCAAGTTATGAGTCTCTCTTAGTCTCTCTTTAGTTCTTTAGACTCTTAATCTCATTTCATACTTTAATCTTCTCTAAATCTCTTCTAATCTTTCCTAAATACTCAGATCACTCTAAACATCACTAAAAGTGATATGGTATCAGAGCCAGGTTAGTGAGAGCCTGAGGTCGTGTGTGATTCTTTGAAGCCTCAAGGTTGAAGCTTTGAAGAAACTCTTGTGTTCTTGTGTGTTTGAGAGTTTCTGGGTACTTTTCAAGTTCAAGACTGGTTGTGGTGTATCATCTGAAGCTGTGTGGGTTGAAGATCGAGGCTGTGAAGGGTTCTACAAGTCATTCAACTCAAGATAAAGTTTCTGAAGCTTAGAGAGTTCATCATTCAACATGGAGAGTGGGATGAACATGAACATGAAGGTAGCTGTGATCTTCAAGGGAACCAACTACTTGGTGTGGTCTCGGATGGTGAGAACCACGGTGGGAAGCAAGGGGTTGTGGAAGCACATCACCCCCGGAGAAGCTCCAAAACTCATCACTCAAGGAGAGGATGATGGTGAGGCCGCAAGCAAGGCGGAAGAGAAGTGGCATCAAGAGGATATGCTGGTGATGTCTGTGCTTCATGCGTCACTTGAGCCGGCTATTCTGGATGCATACAGCTACTGTGAGTCTGCTAAGGAGCTGTGGGATACGTTGAAGAAGGTGTATGGCAACACATCAAACCTAAGCCGAGTGTTTGAAGTGAAGCAAGCCATCAACAACCTTGTACAAGAAGACATGGAGTTCACCAAGCATCTAGGGAGATTCAGGAGCCTCTGGTCCGAGATGGAGATGCTTAGGCCAAGCACAACGGATGCTGATGAGCTGAACAAGAGGAGAGAGCAAGACAAGGTCTTTGGGCTACTCCTCACGCTGAACCCGGCCTACAACGGTCTCATCCAGCACCTGCTTAGAGAAGACACTCTACCTGATCTTGAGGATGTGTGTGCGCGGATTCAGAAGGAGCAAGGCTCCATTGGGTTGTTTGCAAAGAAAGGAGACCTGTCCCTTGCAAGCCAAGCAACTCAAGAGGAAGGTAGTGAAGCTCCACAAGCAAACAAGGCTGCGGCTGCGCATGGGAAGTTTGAGGAGAGGAGGTTCAATGGGAGTTGTGATCACTGCAAGAAGCATGGCCACAAGAAGAGCCAATGCTGGATACTCCATCCTCACCTCAAGCCGGCTAAGTTCATGAAGGACCGTGAGGCAAGGGCTAATGTCTCGGATGGAACAAGTGGAGCTGGTACAAGCAAAGGAAAGGAGATAGATGGGCGTGAGGCAGGTGATGGAAAGTCTCTTGTAGCCTACACTGGAGCATCAAGCAACCGTGGGAACAATGATCAAGAGTATCTAAGGAGATCCGACCTTGATGCTCTCATTAAGATGTTCAAGGAGAATGGTAACATCTTTGGGTATTCTTTTGGTGCTAGGGTGGTAGAGAACTATGAGAATCTAACTAGAACTGATAGGATGCATGAGAGCTTGATAGAAATGGTAAATCAATCTAGGACTGCAAACTTTGCTAGAAATGATCATGCATTCAAACCATCTAGTATCCTTGCGCATATTGCTAGTTCTCATGACATTAAGCCATTAGTGATTGATTCAGGTGCATCTCATCATATGATAAGTGACACTAGCTTAATTAAAAACATTGTGCCAATGAATGGAAATGTACTGATTGCTAATGGAGATAAGATTCCTATTAGAGGAATAGGAAGTCTTAAACTATTTGATAAGGAAACTAAAGCCTTTTATATGCCTGAATTTACATCAAACTTGTTATCTGTTAAGAAATGTGCTACTGATTTGCAATGCAATGTTATATTCAGTCCTAATGATGTGAAGTTTCAGGATATTAAAAGCAGCAAGATGATTGGAAAGGGAGTGACTAAAGGAGAGCTATATTTACTTGAAGATCTCACTCCTGTTTCTAGATATAGCTGCTCGTTTACTTCTGTTTCTAGTTCTGGTTTAAGTAAAAATGCATTGTGGCATGCTAGATTAGGACACCCTCATAATAAGGCTTTAAAACTGATGTTGCCAGGTGTTTCCTTTGAGAATAATGATTGTGAAGCTTGCATTTTAGGCAAGCATTGTAGAACTGTCTTTAACAAGTCTACTACTGTTTATGAAAAGTGTTTTGATCTTATTCATTCTGATGTTTGGACTGCACCTTGCCTATCTAGAGAAAATCATAAGTATTATGTAACTTTCATTGATGAAAAATCCAAATACACCTGGTTAACCTTAATTCCAACCAAAGATAGGGTACTTGATGCATTTAAAAATTTTCAATCCTATGTGACTAACCATTACAATGCCAAGATAAAGATTTTCAGGTCAGATAATGGAGGAGAGTACACGGGACAAGCATTCAAGCTACACCTAGCTCAGCATGGAATTCTTCATCAGACAAGCTGTCCCTATACACCACAACAGAATGGTGTGGCTGAGAGGAAGAACAGGCATTTGATGGAAGTAGCCAGGTCCATGATGTTTCAATCCAATGTGCCTAAGAAGTTTTGGAGTGATGCTGTTGCTACGGCATGTTATCTCATCAACAGGACACCAACTCTGATCCTTCAAGGACAATCACCATTTGAGGTACTGAATCAGTACAAGCCTTCTCTCGAGCATATGAAGGTCTTTGGGTGTTTGTGTTTTGTGATGGTGCCTGGAGAGATAAGAAACAAGCTAGAAGCTAAGAGTTCAAAGGCAATGTTCATTGGATACTCATCAAGTCAGAAAGGATACAAGTGCTATGATCCTAACACAAGGAGAGTGTTAGTATCTAGAGAAGTGAAGTTTGTTGAAGAGAAAGGATATTATGAGGAACAGATTCAAGAAGACTTGAAGGATCTTACCTCTGATAGAGCTGAAACCTTGAGGATTATCCTAGAAGGCCTTGGAATCAACATGAATCAAGGACATCAAGGGGGGAGAAGCACTACCCCAGTCCCGGATCATCAGACTTCCAACCTTGAGCATGAGGGGGGGAATGAAACAAGAACTCCAAACCGTGAAGAAACAAGTAGAGAAGAGAGTTCTGGCTCTCATGATCAAGCTGTGGAATCAAATGATCAAGAAGAAGGAGCTGAAGAGAGTCAGCTAAGGGAAGAAGGAGCTGAAGCAAGTCAGCTAGGAGAAGAAAGATCTGAAACAAGTGTGCTGCCACAAGAAGAAGAACAAGAGATGGCGCAAGAAGGGCCAGTATTGAGAAGAAGTACAAGGCTGAGAAAGGATCCTTCCAGTTGGGTAAACACAAGAGTGTACTACAATGCCCAAGCTGTGAAGCATCCTACTCAGGCCGTGTGTTCTTTTGCTCAATATCCAGAAGCACATTGCGCATTCATGGTAAACTTGGATGAAAATCACATTCCAAGAAGCTATGAAGAGGCAATGGAGGATAAGGAATGGAAGGAATCAGTAGGAGCTGAGGCAGGAGCTATGATAAAGAATGATACATGGTATGAGAGTGAACTACCAAAAGGGAAGAAAGCTGTGTCTAGTAGATGGATCTTTACAATCAAGTACAAGGCTGATGGGTCGATTGAGAGGAAGAAGACTAGACTAGTAGCAAGAGGGTTCACTCAGACATATGGAGAGGACTACATTGAGACATTTGCACCAGTAGCCAAGCTACACACCATTAGGATTGTTTTAAGCTTGGCTGTGAACCTAGGATGGGGATTGTGGCAAATGGATGTAAAGAATGCATTTCTACAAGGAGAGCTTGAGGATGAAGTCTATATGTATCCTCCACCAGGTCTGGAACATCTAGTGAAGAGAGGGAATGTACTGAGGCTAAAGAAAGCCATTTATGGGTTGAAGCAATCACCAAGAGCTTGGTATAACAAGTTGAGCACAACTCTGAATGGCCGAGGCTTCAAGAAGTCAGAATTGGATCACACTCTCTTTACACTCACGACCCCTCAGGTATGGTTGCTCTCCTTGTGTATGTGGATGATATCATTATCACTGGGAGTGATAAGGAAGGTATCAAAGCAACCAAGGAATTCCTAAAGACTATGTTTGAAATCAAAGACTTGGGAGAAATGAAATACTTCCTTGGAATTGAGATTTGTAGATCCAAGGAAGGATTGTTCATGTCCCAAAGGAAGTATACACTTGATCTTTTGAAAGGTGCAGGTGCTTATGGAGGCAAGACAGCAAGGATGCCAATGGAGGATGGCTACAAAGTACCAAGAGAGGGGGAGATTGAAGACAGCAAGCCATTTCATGATCCTAAACTCTATAGAACACTTGTTGGCAAATTGATTTACCTTACCATTACAAGGCCTGATATATGTTTTGCTGTGAACCAGGTGAGTCAACACATGCAGCTTCCAAAGGAACATCATTGGCGCATGGTAGAGAGGCTGCTGATGTATCTAAATGGCTCGCCGGATCAAGGGGTTTGGATGGGATGTAATGGAAGCACAGAAGTGGTGGGGTATTGTGATGCTGATTGGGCAGGAGATAGAGCTGATAGGAGATCAACTACCGGCTATTGCACATTCATTGGAGGTAACTTGGTGACTTGGAAGAGCAAGAAGCAGAAGGTGGTGTCATGTTCAAGTGCTGAAGCTGAGTATAGAGCCATGCTGAAGCTTACAAACGAGTTGGTGTGGATCAAAGGCATCTTGAAGCACTTGGAGATTGATCAAGCCTCTCCAATGACAATGCATTGTGACAATCAAGCTGCTATTCACATTGCATCCAACTCGGTGTTCCATGAGAGAACCAAGCACATTGAGGTTGATTGCCACAAAGTGAGACAGATGATTGTGCTAGGAGTGATCTTGCCCTGCTATACTAGAAGTGAAGATCAGTTGGCTGATGTATTCACCAAGGCTGCGAGACAAAAGACTATGGAGTCCATTCACATCAGATTGGGACTCATAGATCTTGGGAAGAGAAGGAGCTGATCCCCTTAGCTGTGAGATCTTTACTCTTTTTCCCTCATTAAGGTTTTGTCCCAATGGGTTTTCCTTAGTGAGGTTTTTAATGAGGAAGATCTCATGGCTGTCCAAGCTTAGACTTTCACAAAGCTAAGCTTGAGGGGGAGTGTTGAGATGAGAGCCTTATGGTATGAAGAGGAGACCTTAGGAAGTGTAGAAGCATTAGAGAGGAAGATGGAAGCATCATGTACGGACTGTACGGATAGGGTGAAGGGTACGGACGATCAGGCCGTACCATCATGCGCGGTTAAGGAGTTACTCAGCTCAGGTAAAGAGTAAACTAGCTAGAGTTACTTTACCTTAAGGCTGAGCTTGATCCGAACGTTGAGAGGATAAGGAAGAGCGCGTCTGACAGTCTGGCAAGAGCTGGAAAGGTAAAGGCATATTCAAAGATGCCTTACACATGTGGAGACTCTCATTGGAAGGATTCAAATGCGCCCTTAGCTGTATCTTGACTTCACATGCTTTCTCCTTTTGTGTAATCGAAACCCTAGTGTCTCAAGCTCCATATATAAGTGTAATCACTCTCATTAATAAAATCAAGCAAGTTATGAGTCTCTCTTAGTCTCTCTTTAGTTCTTTAGACTCTTAATCTCATTTCATACTTTAATCTTCTCTAAATCTCTTCTAATCTTTCCTAAATACTCAGATCACTCTAAACATCACTAAAAGTGATATGGTATCAGAGCCAGGTTAGTGATAGCCTGAGGTCGTGTGTGATTCTTTGAAGCCTCAAGGTTGAAGCTTTGAAGAAACTCTTGTGTTCTTGTGTGTTTGAGAGTTTCTGGGTACTTTTCAAGTTCAAAACTGGTTGTGGTGTATCATCTGAAGCTGTGTGTGTTGAAGATCGAGGCTGTGAAGGGTTCTACAAGTCATTCAACTCAAGATAAAGTTTCTGAAGCTTAGAGAGTTCATCATTCAACATGGAGAGTGGGATGAACATGAACATGAAGGTAGCTGTGATCTTCAAGGGAACCAACTACTTGGTGTGGTCTCGGATGGTGAGAACCACGGTGGGAAGCAAGGGGTTGTGGAAGCACATCACCCCCGGAGAAGCTCCAAAACTCATCACTCAAGGAGAGGATGATGGTGAGGCCGCAAGCAAGGCGGAAGAGAAGTGGCATCAAGAGGATATGCTGGTGATGTCTGTGCTTCATGCGTCACTTGAGCCGGCTATTCTGGATGCATACAGCTACTGTGAGTCTGCTAAGGAGCTGTGGGATACGTTGAAGAAGGTGTATGTGGAACACATCAAACCTAAGCCGAGTGTTTGAAGTGAAAGCAAGCCATCAACAACCTTGTACAAGAAGACGGAGTTCACCAAGCATCTAGGGAGAATTCAGGAGCCTCTGTCCGAGATGGGAGATGCTTAGGCCAAGCACAAACGGAATGCTGACGAGCTGAACAAGAGGAGAGAGCAAGACAATGTCTTTGGGTGTTTGTGTTTTGTGATGGTGCCTGGAGAGATAAGAAACAAGCTAGAAGCTAAGAGTTCAAAGGCAATGTTCATTTATACTCATCAGTCAGAAAGGATACAAGTGCTATGATCTCTAACACAAGGAGAGTGTTAGTATCTAGAGAAGTGAAGTTTGTTGAAGAGAAAGGATATTATGAGGAACAGATTCAAGAAGACTTGAAGGATCTTACCTCAGATAGAGCTGAAACTTGAGGATTATCCTAGAAGGCCTTGGAATCAACATGAATCAAGGACATCAAGGGGGGAGAAGCACTACCCAGTCCCGGATCATCAGACTTCCAACCTTGAGCATGAGGGGGGAATGAAACAAGAACTCCAAACCGTGAAGAAACAAGTAGAGAAGAGAGTTCTGGCTCTCATGATCAAGCTGTGGAATCAAATGATCAAGAAGAAGGAGCTGAAGAGAGTCAGCTAAGGGAAGAAGGAGCTGAAGCAAGTCAGCTAGGAGAAGAAAGATCTGAAACAAGTGTGCTGCCACAAGAAGAAGAACAAGAGATGGCGCAAGAAGGGCCAGTATTGAGAAGAAGTACAAGGCTGAGAAAGGATCCTTCCAGTTGGGTAAACACAAGAGTGTACTACAATGCCCAAGCTGTGAAGCATCCTACTCAGGCCGTGTGTTCTTTGCTCAATATCCAGAAGCACATTGCGCATTCATGGTAAACTTGGATGAAAATCACATTCCAAGAAGCTATGAAGAGGCAATGGAGGATAAGGAATGGAAGGAATCAGTAGGAGCTGAGGCAGGAGCTATGATAAAGAATGATACATGGTATGAGAGTGAACTACCAAAAGGGAAGAAAGCTGTGTCTAGTAGATGGATCTTTACAATCAAGTACAAGGCTGATGGGTCGATTGAGAGGAAGAAGACTAGACTAGTAGCAAGAGGGTTCACTCAGACATATGGAGAGGACTACATTGAGACATTTGCACCAGTGCCAAGCTACACACCATTAGGATTGTTTTAAGCTTGGCTGTGAACCTAGGATGGGGATTGTGGCAAATGGATGTAAAGAATGCATTTCTACAAGGAGAGCTTGAGGATGAAGTCTATATGTATCCTCCACAGGTTGGAACATCTAGTAAGAGAGGGAATGTACTGAGGCTAAAGAAAGCTATTTATGGGTTGAAGCAATCACCAAGAGCTTGGTATAACAAGTTGAGCACAACTTTGAACGGCCGAGGCTTCAAGAAGTCAGAGTTGGATCACACTCTCTTTACACTCACGACACCCTCAGGTATGGTTGCTCTCCTTGTGTATGTGGATGATATCATTATCACAGGAAGTGATAAGGAAGGTATCAAAGCAACCAAGGAGTTTCTAAAGACTATGTTTGAAATCAAAGACTTGGGAGAAATGAAATACTTCCTTGGAATTGAGATTTGTAGATCCAAGGAAGGTTTGTTCATGTCCCAAAGAAAGTATACACTTGATCTTTTGAAAGATGCAGGTGCTTATGGAGGCAAGACAGCAAAGATGCCAATGGAGGATGGCTACAAAGTACCAAGAGAGGGGGAGATTGAAGACAGCAAGCCATTTCATGATCCTAAACTCTATAGAAAACTTGTTGGCAAATTGATTTATCTTACCATCACAAGACCTGATATATGCTTTGCTGTGAATCAGGTGAGTCAACACATGCAGCTTCCCAAGGAACATCATTGGCGTATGGTGGAGAGGCTGCTGATGTATCTAAATGGCTCGCCGGATCAAGGGGTTTGGATGGGATGCAATGGAAGCTCAGAAGTGGTGGGCTATTGTGATGCTGATTGGGCAGGAGATAGAGCTGACAGAAGATCAACCACCGGCTATTGCACATTCATTGGAGGCAACTTGGTGACTTGGAAGAGCAAGAAGCAGAAGGTGGTGTCATGTTCAAGTGCTGAAGCTGAGTATAGAGCCATGCTGAAGCTCACAAACGAGCTGGTGTGGATCAAAGGTATCTTGAAGCATTTGGAGATTGATCAAGCCACTCCAATGACAATGCACTGTGATAACCAAGCTGCCATCCACATTGCCTCCAACTCGGTGTTCCATGAGAGAACCAAGCACATTGAAGTTGATTGTCACAAGGTGAGACAGATGATCATCCTAGGAGTCATCCTGCCATGCTACACAAGAAGTGAAGATCAGTTGGCTGATGTGTTCACCAATGCTGCAAGACAGAAGACAATGGAGTCCATTCACATCAGGTTGGGCCTCATTGATCTTGGGAAGAGAAGGAGCTGATCCTCTTGGCTGTGAGGTCTTTACTCTTTTTCCCTCATCAAGGTTTTGTCCCAATGGGTTTTCCTTGGTGAGGTTTTTAATGAGGAAGATCTCATGGCCATCCAAGCTTAGACTTTCACAAAGCTAAGCTTGAGGGGGAGTGTTGAGATGAGGAGTTAATCTATGAAGGCTTGGGAACATTAGGAAGAAGGAATGAGGAGAAGAAGGCATGAAGAGGAGTTAGGCCGAGGCAAGACCGTACAGGCCGTACACTGGCCGTACTGTCCGTACAAGTAGGGGGCGGCCAAATGAGAAGTTACTCTACCTTGTGGTGAAAGGTAACTTAGAAGGAGTTAACCTTTGGGAGTTACTGAGCAGACCGTTGAAGATAGGATAAGGGACGCGGCTTGACAGGCTGGATCAAAGCTGTAAAGGGAAAGCAAACCTTATCCATCCGGTCACACATGTGAAGCTCCTTATTGGCTTAGTTTGAATCAGGCGCTCCTCTCCTCCTTTGACTACACATGCTTGTTCTACTTTACCTTAATGAAAGCCCTAGGATCTAAAGGCTATAAATATGTAAACTCTCTCATTAATATTGAAAGACCCGTCCCTTCCCCAACTTCTCCTGGGGTTCCCGGGACGGAGTAGGGGTACACTTGTCACATTCCCGACAACCCATGTACCCCTTACTGGTCCCCTTCTTATGAAATTCACAACTTAACGGTAAAAGAAAACTCCAAATCCTTTTTATTGCTTAGAAATCTTAACGGAAATCAAAAGTAACAAGTTTAAACACCGGTCTTGAAAAGCAAACGAATTAAAAATAAGAACATGAAAAATAACAACACTCCCGGCCCCGGAATCATCACCACTCCAACCCTACTCCTGCGTTTCCTCGTCCGTACCTGCGGAAGAGAGGGGTGAGCATTTTGGGGAAAATACTCAGTGAGGACGGGTTCTAGGAACCCGCTAACTCTTATCAAAACACATAACACAGCAAGTATTAGAACGTAATCTAGCAGGGCTAGCTATGAACAATCAAACAACCTAGACGCCTAGGACCTACACAGCTCAAGCGGACCAACCCTCCCCTTTCTTGCTGCATCCCTATGAGATCGCCTGCCCTGGTACACCCGGCATCCGGTTCCCTTGGATGTAGTCCATACCCCTTGCAGTGTATTACGACCCCTTCCCGCCAAGACTCGGCGTGACTCAATCTTACCGGCGCCTCTATCTTTACCCTGCCGTTTTTGAACGCTACGGCCGCCGCGTTTCCCATACTCCCCACCAGTTCCTCGGTGGTTTGTATTTCATTCAAACTTTCTTAGTTTCTCTTAGTCTTACTAGACTCTTTCTTTCTTTAGTCATTCTAGACCCTTACTTTATTTACTTTCTTTCCCTAGATCCACTAGGTTCTCAATCATCATCGACAATTCATCAATCTCATCATTGATTTCATTCATTCATCATAACAATCAACCTAGCTCATACAAGATACTCCCTAATACTATACAGGTTAGGGATCTTGAGAAGAGTTCACAGACAAGTCCTCACCTTAATTGGTTGTGGGTCTGGATCTAAGACAGCAAGGTAGCGGTTTCTGTTCCGGATCTGGCTCTCGGAAGTCTGGATGAGAGAAAAGGGAGTTTTCGATCTCAGATCTACATCACGAAGACTAGGAGGATTAGGGATCTGAGGTTTTACCTTAATACTCGAAACGCAGGCGGTTACACTCCACAGAATCGAGAAGCCGGCGGCTTGGCACCCGCGATCGGCGACTTGGGCTGCGCGGACGGTGGTCGACGGCGGCGCTTCCTCGGCGTGCTGGTGGCAGCGGCAGCTCTCGTGTCTCGCAGGGCTTCGCTTGGTGGGTTTGTGATGGCTCAGCTGTAGAGAGGCACCTCCTTTTATAGTTGTTAGGATTAGGGTTACTTAGGGTTTCTCTCTGTTGGGCCTTTTCCACTTGGGCCTGGGCCGGGGTGTTACAATTCTCCCCCACTAGAACTGAATTCGTCCCCGAATTCTGCTGTGTCTCCGTCTGGAACATCCCCGGATAGGCGTCCAAAAATTGGGCCTCACGCTCCCATACCTCGTCAGGTATCCCATCTCTTTCCCATCGAACTAGCACCAATCCTACCTTCTTTCCACGGACATCTATCTCTTTCCGGTCTAGGATCCTGATAGGGGTACTATTCAGGGTTAAATTGGGTTGCGCGTCCAGGGGCGGCTGGGGCAAAACCAGCTCCGGCTCTCGTACCACCTTCCGTAGGACTGACACATGGAACACATCATGAAAATCTGCCATGTCCGGTGGCAGCAACAGTCGATACGCTACTGCTCCGATTCGCTCCGTGATGACAAAGGGGCCCATGTATCTAGGCTTGAGTTTCTTTAGTTTCCGATTCGGATCATTTCCGCGGAACGTACGCATTTTTAGGTATACCTCATCTCCCACCGCGAATTCTAGATGTTTTCGGCGCTGGTCAGCATAACTTTTCTGACGGTCATGAGCCTCTTTGAGCCGTTCTTTCAGCAGGTTCACCTGCTCTACTGTTTCACTAATCAGACTCGGCTCCATACCGCGTCGCTCCCCCACTTCGGTCCAGCACATCGGGGTTCGACAGGGCCTCCCATACAGAGCCTCGAACGGGGACATTCCAATGCTGGCATGATAACTGTTGTTGTATGCGAATTCCACCAGCGGCAGGTACTCACCCCACTTCCCTCCCCAGTCCAAGACGCACGCTCGCAGCATGTCTTCCAGTGTCTGTATCGTGCGCTCCGACTGACCGTCGGTCTGGGGATGGTAGGCCGTGCTGAGGTGTACCTTGGTACCTAATCCCTTCTGGAATGCCTGCCAGAAGGCTGAAGTGAACTTGGGATCCCTATCCGACACGATGCTCACAGGTATTCCATGTAGCCGTACCACCGTGTCTAAGTACTTGCGGGCGAGTGTGTCCGCTCCATCAGTCTTCTTGATGGCAATGAAATGTGCTGTCTTTGTGAGACGATCCACTATTACCCATATTGCATCCTTATTGCCCGTGATCCGGGGCAACCCTGTCACGAAGTCCATGGTGACCATGTCCCATTTCCACTGGGGTAGTGGTAAGCCCTGCAGCAATCCACTCGGTACCCTCTTCTCTGCCTTGACTACTTGACAAGTAGGACACTGGGAGACCCACGTTGCCACGTCGCTCTTCACTCCATCCCAATGATAATATCGTTTCAGGTCCCGATACATCTTAGTACTTCCGGGGTGAATGGAGAAACGCGTCTGATGAGCTTGTCTCAAAATTTCTCTCTTCAGGTCCCCGTTATTCGGAACACTCACCCTATTCCGGAAAAGTATGGTCCCGTTTTCCGCAGTACGGTAACCGATGACTTGTTTGCTGACCTTCTCCAGTAAACTGTCATCCTTCCGCTGTTCTTCCTTGATTCTCCAAAGCAAATCTGCCTGATCCAATGCTTCGAGTCCCATTCCGTCCTCCTGAACCGTTGTGGCCCTCAGGCTTAATGTTGCCAACATTCCCGAGAGTTCTTGCACCTCTCTGGCCCCCGAGACATCGGACCTTCTCCTGCTAAGCGTGTCTGCGACTGGGTTTCCTTTCCCCGGATGGTAATCGATTTGTAAGTCGAAATCGGCTAGCATTTCCATCCACCTTCTTTGCCTAAGGTTCAGGTCAGCCTGGGTGAAGACGTACTTCAAACTCTTGTGATCCGTAAAAACTTGCACCTTCTCTCCGTATAAGTAAGCCCGCCAGATCTTTAGGGCGAAGACCACGGCCGCTAGTTCCAGGTCGTGTGTGGGGTAGTTGACTTCGTGTTTCTTTAGTTGTCGTGACGCGTAAGCAATGACCCGTTCTTCCTGCATGAGTACACACCCCACTCCCACTCCTGAGGCGTCCGTGTATACCACGAATGGTATCCCGGTTCGTGGCAGGACTAATACTGGTGTCTGAGTCAACTGATGTTTCAACTGTTCGAACCCTTTGGTGCACGATTCTGACCAATCAAACCTGATGTCCTTCCCGGTTAGTCGGGTGAGGGGTTTTGCTGTAGTGGCGAAATCTCGTACAAACTTCCGGTAATACCCGGCCAGACCTAAAAAGCTCCTTACTTCCGTGGCATTCTTTGGGGTAGGCCATTGAGTTATGGCTTTTATCTTTTCCTGGTCTACCGCTACCCCTGCCTCTGTGATAACATGTCCGAGGAATCCTATCTTTCTCTGCCAGAAACTACACTTGCTTAACTTTGCGTACAGCTTATGTTTGCGTAATTTTTCCAATACTATCCTGAGGTGCCAGTCGTGTTCCTCCTTGCTCCGAGAGTAGATGAGTATATCATCGATAAAGACTATCACGCAACGGTCTAGGTACTCTCGGAAGACATTATTCATCATTCCCATGAAGGCTGCTGGCGCGTTAGTTAACCCAAACGGCATTACGACGAATTCGAAATGTCCATAACGAGTCCGGAATGCAGACTTCTGTACATCCTTCTCGGCTATAGGAATTTGATGGTATCCCGAGGCAAGATCTATCTTGGAGAACCAGGTCGCTCCTTCCAACTGGTCCAGCAGTTCGTCGATCCTGGGTAGTGGGTACTTGTTCTTGATGGTCACCTTATTTAATCCTCTATAATCAATGCAAAGTCTCAAGCTTCCATCCTTCTTTCTAACAAATAGTACTGGTGCTCCCCATGGCGAGCTGCTTGGCCGTATGAATCCCTTGCCGATCAAATCCTCCAACTGCTCACGTAACTCTGCCATCTCCGCTGGTGCCAGACGATAGGGGGCCTTGGAGACAGGTGCAGTTCCTGGTTCCAGTTCGATCGTGAATGCACTGTCTCGATTTGGCGGGGGTCCTTGCAGAGGCTCGAATACGTCCGCGAATTCCCTTGCTACCACCACATCCTCTAACCTCGGTTCTTTGGGTGCTTCTAACATTTCTATAGTGGCCAGGTACGCATCATGCCCTTTTTTAATTAGTTCTCCGGCATGTGCCATTGATATAATCGTGACCCCGGTCTTAGTTCTTGCTCCTTCAAACACTACTCGTCCCCCCTCCCGGGGAATCCGTATGTTTGCTCCGTTACAGTCGATGACCGCCCCATATTGTGATAACCAGTCCATTCCGAGGATCACCTCGTACCGCCCCATTTCCAGTTTCAGCAAGTCTACCGGCATGTCCACACCGGCGAGTTCCACCGCCACTCCCATGAATACTCCCATGGCGGATATCTCATCTGGTCCGGCGGTCTCGACCCGGGTGGTTCGGCACTCGTACCTTCCCTGGAAACTCCATCTCTTGGTTAGGTCCTGGCTCACAAAACTGTGGGTGGCCCCTGTGTCGAAGAGTGTATATGCTACAACTCCTCCGACCTTTACCATCCCTACACGGAGACTATATCTAAGCGTCTACTTCCCTAAAACTCATTCCTTTGTTTAAATTTTTGATAAAATAACTGAAAAGTTAATTACCTGCTATGGTCTCAGTTCCCTGATTGTTCCCTGCAACGAACACTCGAGGTAGGGTTGCTGGCTTCTTCGGTGGCGGTGCCGGCAGTGCAGCTCCTGTCCCTGCCTCGGTCCGGTCACGACACTCCCGGGCCGCATGCCCGTAACGTCCACATAGTTGACAAGCGACGTTGGGCGTCTTGGTGGCCGTCCCGTCATTGAGCTGCGGACAATTCCGTTTGATATGCCCCAGTTGCCCGCATTTGTAGCATCCTGGTCCTTTGCACTCGCCGTAGTGCATCCGACCGCACTCGGCGCAAGGGGTGCGAGCAGTCCCGCTGTCCGAGGGGGCTGAGGTCTCGCGTGGTCGCTTCGCGGCTCTGGTTGCCTGATTCTGCTTGCGTTCCTCCTCTATTCCCGCCTCCTGTTCTGCTGCCTTTTCCACCAGTTCATTCAGAGTGCGGAACTCCCGAACATTGCAGCTATTCTTGAGCTCGATTCTCAACCCTTTCAAGAAGCGGCGAATCAGTTCCTTTTCTGTCATGTGGCGCCCTGCGAATCTTCGGAGTCGGTTGAACTCCTCACCGTACTTACGCACATCCCGAGACCCTTGGCTAATGTCCTGAAACCTGCCCTCCATCTTATCCATTGCTTCCCGGGGAAAGTACTTGTTATCGAATTCCTCTAGGAAGTCCTCCCAAGTCAGTTCGGGTTGATCCCTTGCACCATCCACCACACAATCCCACCAAACCAGTGCGTCGTCTTTCAAATGGTGGGTGGCCAAGTCTCTACGGTACTCCGGTGGGCACCGGGCCGAGAGGAAATTCTTTTCCAACTTCCTCCTCCAATTGTCCGCGGCGATCGGGTCAGCTCCTCCGCCGAACATCTCCGTCTGCATGCTTTTCAGCTGCTTCATCATGTCCCAATAAGAGGGCGTGCGGTCAACGGCGGGAACAGCTAAAGGTGGTGCTATTCCTCCACCTGCAGCGCCCTCCTGGGGTAGCCTACCCCCATACGCCTCTCGGTATCTCCGTAGTTCTTCCACTGCCGCTGCGTCCATGGCGGCCTGTCCTTGCCCTTGGGCAGGCCCGTTCCCTTGGTCCTGCCCTTGAGCGGGTCCGTTCACTTGGTCTTGCTCCTGGACATTTCCGTTCACTTGATTCTCATCCACGCCATCTCCGGCGTGGCTTCCGTTGTCGCTGGTAGCTTGCGACGCGGCTCTGGCAGCTCTCCTGGCTGCCCTTTGGGCCGTGGTTGTGGGCTGAGCCTGTCTGGCGTTTCTGGGAGGCATCCTGTCATACGGAAATGATAAGTGCCGATACTAAGGTGCCATAAGATAAACCAAAAGAAAAAAAGAGACGAGTATAGCAGGGTTCAGCCGGAGTGGTGCTTTAGAGGAAAGAAATGACCCATTCCCAAGAAATCGATTTTTTTTTTTTAAAAGGAAAACAAATTTCGGCTTATTAAGAAAAATCTAACTGCCAGTACCCATCCGGACGGAACCGGACGGGTTTTAACCTGGCTCTGATACCAATTGAAAGACCCGTCCCTTCCCCAACTTCTCCTGGGGTTCCCAGGACGGAGTAGGGGTACACTTGTCACATTCCCGACAACCCATGTACCCCTTACTGGTCCCCTTCTTATGAAATTCACAACTTAACGGTAAAAGAAAACTCCAAATCCTTTTTATTGCTTAGAAATCTTAACGGAAATCAAAAGTAACAAGTTTAAACACCGGTCTTGAAAAGCAAACGAATTAAAAATAAGAACATGAAAAATAACAACACTCCCGGCCCCGGAATCATCACCACTCCAACCCTACTCCTGCGTTTCCTCGTCCGTACCTGCGGAAGAGAGGGGTGAGCATTTTGGGGAAAATACTCAGTGAGGACGGGTTCTAGGAACCCGCTAACTCTTATCAAACACATAACACAGCAAGTATTAGAACGTAATCTAGCAGGGCTAGCTATGAACAATCAAACAACCTAGACGCCTAGGACCTACACAGCTCAAGCGGACCAACCCTCCCCTTTCTTGCTGCATCCCTATGAGATCGCCTGCCCTGGTACACCCGGCATCCGGTTCCCTTGGATGTAGTCCATACCCCTTGCAGTGTATTACGACCCCTTCCGCCAAGACTCGGCGTGACTCAATCTTACCGGCGCCTCTATCTTTACCCTGCCGTTTTTGAACGCTACGGCCGCCGCGTTTCCCATACTCCCCACCAGTTCCTCGGTGGTTTGTATTTCATTCAAACTTTCTTAGTTTCTCTTAGTCTTACTAGACTCTTTCTTTCTTTAGTCATTCTAGACCCTTACTTTATTTACTTTCTTTCCCTAGATCCACTAGGTTCTCAATTATCATCGACAATTCATCAATCTCATCATTGATTTCATTCATTCATCATAACAATCAACCTAGCTCATACAAGATACTCCCTAATACTATACAGGTTAGGGATCTTGAGAAGAGTTCACAGACAAGTCCTCACCTTAATTGGTTGTGGGTCTGGATCTAAGACAGCAAGGTAGCGGTTTCTGTTCCGGATCTGGCTCTCGGAAGTCTGGATGAGAGAAAAGGGAGTTTTCGATCTCAGATCTACATCCCGAAGACTAGGAGGATTAGGGATCTGAGGTTTTACCTTAATACTCGAAACGCAGGCGGTTACACTCCACAGAATCGAGAAGCCGGCGGCTTGGCACCCGCAATCGGCGACTTGGGCTGCGCGGACGGTGGTCGACGGCGGCGCTTCCTCGGCGTGCTGGTGGCGGCGGCAGCTCTCGTGTCTCGCAGGGCTTCGCTTGGTGGGTTTGTGATGGCTCAGCTGTAGAGAGGCACCTCCTTTTATAGTTGTTAGGATTAGGGTTACTTAGGGTTTCTCTCTGTTGGGCCTTTTCCACTTGGGCCTGGGCCGGGGTGTTACAAATATAATCAAGCAAGTTATGAGTCTCTCTTAGTCTCTCTCTAGTCTCACTTTAGACTCTTAATCTCATTTCATACTTTAATCTTCTCTAAATCTCTTCTGATCTTTCCTAAATACTCAGATCACTCTAAACATCACTAAAAGTGATAAAGTGTTGGAGAATCACCAGGAAGTTGAATAAATCTCATAGGAGTTGGGATGAAGAAGTTATCCCGCTTTCTAATCAGGTGATTCCAGTTTCCCAGTTTGGGAATATGACAGCTTCTTCGTCGTTCTAATTAAACCAGGATGAATCACTTTGTCAGAAGCTTGATTTGGATACATAAAATGGTGGCGAAACATCAGGAAGTTGAATAAATCTCATAGGAGTTGGGATGAAGAAGTTATCCCACTTTCTAATCAGGTGATTACAGTTTCCCAGTTTGGGAATAGGACAGCTTCTTCGTCGTTCCAATTAAACCAGGATGAATCACTTTGTCAGAAGCTTGATTTGGATACATAAAATGGTGGAGAAACACCAGGAAGTTGAATAAATTATGAGATTTTAAGAGTACTCAGGTTGTATGTGTGTGTGAAACCCAAATGGGTAAAGAGAGAGAGCTTGGGAGCGATTTGAGAAGAAGAGAGACTAATGAGTGTTTATGTGTCAAAGTGTTTAGGTGTCTAAGAGTCTAAGAGATTGGTAACAAGTCTGAGAACGTGTATAGGGATTAAGAATGAGAGAATAGAGAGTTTAGAGAGACAAAGTATCATAAGATTATGAAGGAGGAGGGGAAATCCCCCTCTCTCTCTTAGAGATTACAAATTGCCCTCAAAGGGTCTTTAAATAGAAAATGGGTTACAGAACTCATGAAACCCTAAGCTAAGGATAAGAAATGGAGAGTGGAGATCCTTTGGTTTGAAATGGGCGGATGAGATGTAGTCAAGGATCTGATGCTAGCTGGCTGGTCTTTAGTTTAAATGAAAGGCTCAGATTGCTCCTTTTGAATGGATGGTGTAGATTGGTCTTGGCTGTAAAGGTAAAGCACCTTTACCTTTCCAGCTTGCATACACAGCTCATTTATCCCTTGGAATATTCCCTTGCCTTATCCTCCAACGTCCATAATGATCAGACAAGCTTCTCTTGCACCCTAAGTCTGCACAACACCATTTTAGGTTGATCCGGAACATGTTGGTGCGCCCACATGGTTGTACGGACCTCCTGTCCGTACCACTCGCCCTATTCTTGCACATTGCCCTAACTCTCTTCTTGGTTGAACCAGACTCCTTTGTGAATCTCCCATGGCCGTACATAGCCATGCAAGGCCGTACTGTCCGTACAGCTTCCCTAGCTTTGTACCTTCATCCATCTTCTCCCAAACTTCTCCAAAGCCTTCCTAAGATCAGTCTAAGTCTCTCCTGGACTTAACTTCTCAATGATAGATACTTCAGGGCACTCCTGAAGCTTGATTGAACTCTTCTAGACATCTTCTAGAGCTTGCCTTAGCATTGTACAAGCTCCATCTTCTCTACAGTTCAACACTCCCCCTCAAGCTTGACTTTAGGAGATCCTAAGCCAAGCTTGGAACTCTGAAGAGTCTCCCTCATTAAAAACCTTACAAGGAAAACCCATTGGGACAAAACCTTGCAAGGGAAAAAGAGTAGAGCTCTCCAAAGCCTAGGGATTGGCCAGTGAGCTCTTGTGCCTTAGAACCAATGTGGTTGGACACAAGAAGCTCTGGATCACGGCCTAATAGGTGCAGCAACTCTTCACAGCTTTGCGCACACTTCACACTTCAGCTTCACCTCTTCATGGAACCGGTTTGAAGTCTCCCCCTCTCAACTGACTTCACAGCCATCTTAGAGAAGCTAGGACACGACCAGATCATCTTCAAAACACCAGTGAGGCTGATCAACACTTCACACACGGCTTGCCCTCTTCATCAACCAGGTTTGGAATCTCCCCCTCTCAACAGACTTCACAGCCTCTTTAGAGAAGCTAAGAGATGACCCGGAACTGTTTAATGAGGCTACAAGAAATGGTACCTGATGCATTATCCCAAAGGTGCATCAGTACCTATCAAAAACAAGAAAATGAATATCCTGCATCACACTTGATTCACACAATCTCACAATTCAATCATAATAATTTTAAGTATCTTTTCAAGCACAAGCAATGAATAAGATGAATGAAAAGGATTGAAAAGAGTTTTAAAAGTCTAAGGGAACTTCCCTTGTGTTTTTGTGAGTTCCCTAACTCGGCCAATGCACCATCTTCATGGCATCATCAACTTCTTGGAAAGGCAGAATGGATTCATCAGCTTCTCCTCAATCACCTCTCATTGAAGCCGTATTGATGGAGAGCTCTCTTCCTTAGACTCCCTAGAATAGCTCCGGCTGATGATCCTTTGTAGCAGCCTTTGCATTGACTTGTTACTGACCATGGATCATATGCATTAAGACTCCCCCTCAAGCTTAGAACCGAGACTAGAAGGAGCTAAGCTTGTGATGATTCTATGCATCTCCATGGTCTAATAACTATCATCTTTCATGATAGCTTTCTTCTTGTGAGTTTACTCTCTTCCTTAACCAGGAACTAGGATGTTTGAATCACCATAGAGAGCCTCACAAGACACACCTCTCATTACATAATGACCCATGCTACACTTCCTGTAGACTAAGGACTAGATATGTCCAATGGTATTATGCAATGGCCATCTCTCATTGCATAATCAATCACACTACACTTCCTGTAGATTATGGACTAACATGTCCTAGTGATGATATGCAATGGCACAAGACCTTTGTCTCTACATTCTTGGCTGATGGCGAGTTACATGTATCACTTCCCTTGTGTACCTAATACCACCACAACTCAATGCAAGATCAGATCATCCCATTGGGATCAAACCAAGATCATTTATCCTGTTTGATCACCAATGCCACAGCAATATATAAACCTTGAAACAAGCCAATCAATCAAGGCAAGACCAAGCAGATTTCAATCTCTAAATGCAATGCAAGCTTACATCAGTATATTTGCAATTTAGGCTCATTTTTAAATGCATTACTACATGAATGCACAATCTTAAAGCATTAGCTATATGAATGCAACAGGTTCAATCCATGAGTAATATTAAAGCTCTGCACAACAGTTTCAATCAGAACCAATGATGCAAGCAACTTAGACAATTTCTAATTGATGCAAGACTTTCATTGATGGATTAAACATAGGCAATAGCATCAGATAACACTGGGATTGAACTTAGACTGTATGAGATATGCTTATGTATGCAAAATAACTTATCAATCATGATGCAAGCAGCAGAGACATTCTACTCAATTGTACAACACATTCATGATGATTCAAGCTATGACAACACCCAAGACAATGCAATAAACAGAACATGAGATTCTGGGACTCTAGAAATTACTTTCTAACAATAAGACAATGCAGCAGCAGAACAATTTCAGTGCAATTAGCCTAGACATTCTACTAGAAGCTATAAACTCTTAATGGAATTATGGAAAGCACATAGTATAATCAGGAGATAAACCTATCAAGACATATTAAGATAGATGAGATTAGGTTTACTCCCTTGTTTAAGATGATGAGGAGTGGTTCTCAAAGTTACCACTTGAATCCTCACTTCTTCTTCTTCTCTTATTGCAATCACCCTTCTGAATTCGCCACCATGATGGAATGCTTGTGGATGCTTCAGCTACTTCTTCAATCACCTCACAATAGAAGCCGCCTTGATAGAGTAGCCTTCTTCTTCACACAGCCAAGAGTGCTCTGTCTTAGTTTGAGCACCCTCTTGACTAGGCACGCCACTGCCTAGACCCGGTTGGCTTCTTCTTCAGTTACTTGCAATGGTAAGAGGAAGACCAGTGAGCTTCAAGTGGGTTTTACAACCATCTGCGCTTCACCCTTCTTGTAATAACTCTCCATTGCACACACAATGGGCACCATTCTTTCTCTTTCAACTCGGATTTGATGATGAGCTAGGAACACCTTTTGTGAACCTGAAACATCACTCAAACTCTAGCAAAGATAAGACACAATTGCATTGTGATCAATCCTTGACTTCATCAAGTTTGATCACCAATGTCTCAAGCTTTATAACAATAGATAAAATCAAGACAATGTCAAGTTCTTATCTATGCAAGCAACCATTCTCTAAATACTAAGCAAGACCTTATCAGATTCAAGTCAAAGTATTTAGGCAATTTTAACCACTTCTTAAAATGCAACTTAGACTTTAATCTAAATGCAACACTACAAGGCAGCAACAAGGCAGTATGCATTAATCTTAATCAGTTTCTACTCATGAAAGCAAGTATGATTAGATAATATAATCTATCATCTTAACAAGACAAGTTTAATTTAGAACTGACATTAAGCATTTAACCATTTTCAATAGTATTGATGTCAATTCTTGATTAATAAATTATCAAGTTTGATTCCCAATATCACAAGCAATGCAACAGATAGACACAAGGCATTATCAAGTTCTAATCTTTGCAAGCTAACTCTCTAAGCACCAGCAAGATCATAACAGATTCAATACAAGCTACTTAGGCAACTTTAAAGCTCCTTTACTCAGCAATATAGACATGAATCTAATGCTTCAATATTAGGCAGCAACAAGTCATAATGTCTTAACCTTAATCAGTTTCTAATTCATGAAAGCAAGCTGGATAAGACAATACAATCTATCATCCTAACAAGACGTTTCATTTTAGAACTGGGATTAAGCATTTTAAACAATCTCAATCATCAAACAAGCCTCTTTAAGCATCCTGGTCCAGATTCTAAAACATTTTCATTTAGCAATCTTAGACATATCCTCAGATTTTCAATCACATCACAACATCACAACCTGTTCATACACTCAAGCTTTATACAAGAGAAAGAGATTTCCTTACAGCCAAGGAACTAGTGTTAGTTCCTTGAAACTCCTTAGTACATGGGAAGATCCGAGCTGTTGGTGTCAACTCCTACATCTCCTTCTTTCATGGACCTTTCTCTTGAACCCACCATGCCTAAGACACCTTCTCTCTTCATTTTTGAGTCGCCATACCAGGTACAAGTTGAAAGCTTTCACCTTTCTTCTTGGACAGTGAATAGGAATGGTTTGGACATGCTTCCAATGGCCTTCTTTCTTCAGGACGACCATGAGAGAGTGGAGAACGACCAAGGACAGCTTCTGGACGCCATTGATGAGCACACCTTCTTCTTGAAGAGGTTGAACAGCCAAATGAACATGAAGCTTCTTCTTGGTTTGGATATGGCATGGGAGTAAGCCTTGAGCTTAGCGGAAGCTGGAACCAAGTTCTAATGAACCTGGCTCTGATACCATATGAGATTTTAAGAGTACTCAGGTTGTATGTGTGTGTGAAACCCAAATGGGTAAAGAGAGAGAGCTTGGGAGCGATTTGAGAAGAAGAGAGACTAATGAGTGTTTATGTGTCAAAGTGTTTAGGTGTCTAAGAGTCTAAGAGATTGGTAACAAGTCTGAGAACGTGTATAGAGATTAAGAATGAGAGAATAGAGAGTTTAGAGAGACAAAGTATCATAAGATTATGAAGGAGGAGGGGAAATCCCCCTCTCTCTCTTAGAGATTACAAATTACCCTCAAAGGGTCTTTAAATAGAAAATGGGTTACAGAACTCATGAAACCCTAAGCTAAGGATAAGAAATGGAGAGTGGAGATCCTTTGGTTTGAAATGGGCGGATGAGATGTAGTCAAGGATCTGATGCTAGCTGGCTGGTCTTTAGTTTAAATGAAAGGCTCAGATTGCTCCTTTTGAATGGATGGTGTAGATTGGTCTTGGCTGTAAAGGTAAAGCACCTTTACCTTTCCAGCTTGCATACACAGCTCATTTATCCCTTGGAATATTCCCTTGCCTTATCCTCCAACGTCCATAATGATCAGACAAGCTTCTCTTGCACCCTAAGTCTGCACAACACCATTTTAGGTTGATCCGGAACATGTTGGTGCGCCCACATGGTTGTACGGACCTCCTGTCCGTACCACTCGCCCTATTCTTGCACATTGCCCTAACTCTCTTCTTGGTTGAACCAGACTCCTTTGTGAATCTCCCATGGCCGTACATAGCCGTGCAAGTCCGTAATGTCCGTACAGCTTCCCTAGCTTTGTACCTTCATCCATCTTCTCCCAAACTTCTCCAAAGCCTTCCTAAGATCAGTCTAAGTCTCTCCTGGACTTAACTTCTCAATGATAGATACTTCAGGGCACTCCTAAAGCTTGATTGAACTCTTCTAGACATCTTCTAGAGCTTGCCTTAGCATTGTACAAGCTCCATCTTCTCTTCAGTTCAACATAAATCTCATAGGAGTTGGGATGAAGAAGTTATCCCGCTTTCTAATCAGGTGATTCCAGTTTCCCAGTTTGGGAATAGGACAGCTTCTTCGTTGTTCCAATCAAACCAGGATGAATCACTTTGTAAGAAGCTTGATTTGGATACATAAAGTGTTGGAGAATCACCAGGAAGTTGAATATATCTCATAGGAGTTGGGATGAAGAAGTTATCCCACTTTCTAATCAGGTGATTCCAGTTTCCCAGTTTGGGAATAGGACAGCTTCTTCGTCGTTCCAATTAAACCAGGATGAATCACTTTGTCAGAAGCTTGATTTGGATACATAAAATGGTGGAGAAACATCAGGAAGTTGAATAAATCTCATAGGAGTTGGGATGAAGAAGTTATCCCACTTTCTAATCAGGTGATTCCAGTTTCCCAGTTTGGGAATAGGACAGCTTCTTCGTCGTTCCAATTAAACCAGGATGAATCACTTTGTCAGAAGCTTGATTTGGATACATAAAATGGTGGAGAAACATCAGGAAGTTGAATAAATCTCATAGGAGTTGGGATGAAGAAGTTATCCCACTTTCTAATCAGGTGATTCCAGTTTCCCAGTTTGGGAATAGAACAGCTTCTTCGTCGTTCCAATCAAACCAGGATGAATCACTTTGTAAGAAGCTTGATTTGGATACATAAAATGGTGGAGAATCACCAGGAAGTTGAATAAATCTCATAGGAGTTGGGATGAAGAAGTTATCCCGCTTTCTAATCAGGTGATTCCAGTTTCCCAGTTTGGGAATAGGACAGCTTCTTCGTCGTTCCAATCAAACCAGGATGAATCACTTTGTAAGAAGCTTGATTTGGATACATAAAGTGTTGGAGAATCACCAGGAAGTTGAATAAATCTCATAGGAGTTGGGATGAAGAAGTTATCCCGCTTTCTAATCAGGTGATTCCAGTTTCCCAGTTTGGGAATATGACAGCTTCTTCGTCGTTCCAATCAAACCAGGATGAATCACTTTGTAAGAAGCTTGATTTGGATACATAAAGTGTTGGAGAATCACCAGGAAGTTGAATAAATCTCATAGGAGTTGGGATGAAGAAGTTATCCCGCTTTCTAATCAGGTGATTCCAGTTTCCCAGTTTGGGAATATGACAGCTTCTTCGTCGTTCCAATTAAACCAGGATGAATCACTTTGTCAGAAGCTTGATTTGGATACATAAAATGGTGGAGAAACATCAGGAAGTTGAATAAATCTCATAGGAGTTGGGATGAAGAAGTTATCCCACTTTCTAATCAGGTGATTCCAGTTTCCCAATTTGGGAATAGGACAGCTTCTTCGTCGTTCCAATTAAACCAGGATGAATCACTTTGTAAGAAGCTTGATTTGGATACATAAAGTGTTGGAGAATCACCAGGAAGTTGAATAAATCTCATAGGAGTTGGGATGAAGAAGTTATCCAACTTTCAAATCAGGTGATTCCAGTTTCCCAGTTTGGGAATAGGACAGCTTCTTCGTCGTTCCAATTAAACCAGGATGAATCACTTTGTCAGAAACTTGATTTGGATACATAAAATGGTGGAGAAACATCAGGAAGTTGAATAAATCTCATAGGAGTTGGGATGAAGAAGTTATCCCACTTTCTAATCAGGTGACTCCAGTTTCCCAGTTTGGGAATAGGACAGCTTCTTCATCGTTCCAATCAAACCAGGATGAATCACTTTGTCAGAAGCTTGATTTGGATACATAAAGTGTTGGAGAATCACCAGGAAGTTGAATAAATCTCATAGGAGTTGGGATGAAGAAGTTATCCCACTTTCTAATCAGGTGATTCCAGTTTCCCAGTTTGGGAATAGGACAGCTTGTTCTTCGTTCCAATCAAGCCAGGATGAATCACTTTGTAAGAAGCTTGATTTGGATACATAAAGTGTTGGAGAAACATCAGGAAGTTGAATAAATCTCATAGGAGTTGGGATGAAGAAGTTATCCAACTTTCAAATCAGGTGATTCCAGTTTCCCAGTTTGGGAATAGGACAGCTTCTTCGTCGTTCCAATTAAACCAGGATGAATCACTTTGTCAGAAGCTTGATTTGGATACATAAAATGGTGGAGAAACATCAGGAAGTTGAATAAATCTCATAGGAGTTGGGATGAAGAAGTTATCCCACTTTCTAATCAGGTGATTCCAGTTTCCCAGTTTGGGAATAGGACAGCTTCTTCGTCGTTCCAATCAAACCAGGATGAATCACTTTGTAAGAAGCTTGATTTGGATACATAAAATGGTGGAGAATCACCAGGAAGTTGAATAAATCTCATAGGAGTTGGGATGAAGAAGTTATCCCGCTTTCTAATCAGGTGATTCCAGTTTCCCAGTTTGGGAATAGGACAGCTTCTTCGTCGTTCCAATCAAACCAGGATGAATCACTTTGTAAGAAGCTTGATTTGGATACATAAAGTGTTGGAGAATCACCAGGAAGTTGAATAAATCTCATAGGAGTTGGGATGAAGAAGTTATCCCGCTTTCTAATCAGGTGATTCCAGTTTCCCAGTTTGGGAATATGACAGCTTCTTCGTCGTTCCAATCAAACCAGGATGAATCACTTTGTAAGAAGCTTGATTTGGATACATAAAGTGTTGGAGAATCACCAGGAAGTTGAATAAATCTCATAGGAGTTGGGATGAAGAAGTTATCCCGCTTTCTAATCAGGTGATTCCAGTTTCCCAGTTTGGGAATATGACAGCTTCTTCGTCGTTCCAATTAAACCAGGATGAATCACTTTGTCAGAAGCTTGATTTGGATACATAAAATGGTGGAGAAACATCAGGAAGTTGAATAAATCTCATAGGAGTTGGGATGAAGAAGTTATCCCACTTTCTAATCAGGTGATTCCAGTTTCCCAATTTGGGAATAGGACAGCTTCTTCGTCGTTCCAATTAAACCAGGATGAATCACTTTGTAAGAAGCTTGATTTGGATACATAAAGTGTTGGAGAATCACCAGGAAGTTGAATAAATCTCATAGGAGTTGGGATGAAGAAGTTATCCAACTTTCAAATCAGGTGATTCCAGTTTCCCAGTTTGGGAATAGGACAGCTTCTTCGTCGTTCCAATTAAACCAGGATGAATCACTTTGTCAGAAACTTGATTTGGATACATAAAATGGTGGAGAAACATCAGGAAGTTGAATAAATCTCATAGCAGTTGGGATGAAGAAGTTATCCCACTTTCTAATCAGGTGACTCCAGTTTCCCAGTTTGGGAATAGGACAGCTTCTTCATCGTTCCAATCAAACCAGGATGAATCACTTTGTCAGAAGCTTGATTTGGATACATAAAGTGTTGGAGAATCACCAGGAAGTTGAATAAATCTCATAGGAGTTGGGATGAAGAAGTTATCCCACTTTCTAATCAGGTGATTCCAGTTTCCCAGTTTGGGAATAGGACAGCTTGTTCTTCGTTCCAATCAAGCCAGGATGAATCACTTTGTAAGAAGCTTGATTTGGATACATAAAGTGTTGGAGAAACATCAGGAAGTTGAATAAATCTCATAGGAGTTGGGATGAAGAAATTATCCCGATTTCTAATCAGGGGATTCCAGTTTCCCAGTTTGGGAATAGGACAGCTTCTTCGTCGTTCCAATCAAACCAGGATGAATCACTTTGTCAGAAGCTTGATTTGGATACATAAAATGGTGGAGAAACACCAGGAAGTTGAATAAATCTCATAGGAGTTGGGATGAAGAAGTTATCCCACTTTCTAATCAGGTGACTCCAGTTTCCCAGTTTGGGAATAGGACAGCTTCTTCGTCGTTTCAATCAAACCAGGATGAATCACTTTGTCAGAAGCTTGATTTGGATACATAAAATGGTGGAGAATCATCAGGAAGTTGAATAAATCTCATAGGAGTTGGGATGAAGAAGTTATCCCACTTTCTAATCAGGTGACTCCAGTTATTAGATTTTGTGATTTAAAGAATGATTAAGTCTAATCTGAGAATTAAAGAGATTGGAGATTAAGAACAAGAGAGAGACTGAAGAGAGAGAGACTCAAAACTCCATTAGATTGATTAATGAGAGAGTTTGCAACACATATAGATTAGGGATACATAAATTCGTCCAGGTTCAGTCTAGCTAGGATAGGAAGCATGTGTAGTCAAAGATGCTTGATTCAAACTAGCCAATAAGGTTCCTCACATGCTTGGGTATCTTGCTTTAGCTTTCCAGCTGGTGCCAGCCTGTCTAAAGCTCTCTAGCCTTGACCAGACCTTATCCAAACTCCTCTTAGCTTATCCAGACTCCTCCTGGCGTGTTTCACTCTCCAAATGGATGCAAGGTAACTTCCCAAGTCTTTTAACTCAGTTACCACAGTAACAATAAAGTTACTGTGGTAAATCTCCAAAGTTACTGCCTGCTCCAAATCCCTTCCTCTATCCATGTATCAACTCTTCATCTCCTCATCTCAACACTCCCCCTCAAGCTTGACCATGTAGAACAAGTCAAGCTTGGAAACCATGAAGACCTCCCTCATTAAAAACCTCACCAAGGAAAACCCAATGGGATAAAACCTTGATGAGGGAAAAAGAGTGGAGACTCCATGGTTAAGGGGCTCAGCTCATTGGAGTAAGATCAATGAGTCCAAGTCTTGATAGTATGGACTCCATTGTCTTTACTCTCGCTGCCTTAGTAAACACATCTGCAAGCTGATCTTCACTTCTTGTATAACATGGCAATATCACTCCAAGTATAATCATCTGCCTCACCTTGTGGCAATCAACTTCTATATGCTTCGTCCTCTCATGAAAGACTGAGTTAGAAGCAATGTGGATAGCTGCTTGATTGTCACAATGCATTGTCATAGGAGTAATTTGCTCAATCTCCAAATGCTTCAAGATCCCCTTGATCCACACCAACTCGTTTGTCAGCTTCAACATGGCTCTATACTCAGCTTCAGCACTTGAACAGGAGATAACCTTCTGCTTCTTACTCTTCCAAGTGACCAAGTTCCCTCCAATGAATGTACAATACCCAGTAGTTGATCTCCTGTCCACTCTATCTCCTGCCCAATCAGCATCACAATATCCAACCACTTCTGTACTGCCATTACAACCCATCCAAACTCCTTGACCAGATGTGCCACTCAAATACCTCAGTATCCTATCAACCATCTTCCAATGATGAACCTTTGGTGCCTGCATATGCTGGCTCACTTGATTCACTGCAAAGCATATATCAGGTCTTGTAATCGTCAAGTAGATCAGCTTTCCAACCATCCTCCTATACAGCTTAGCATCCTCAAACAATTGGTTCTCTTCAACCTCCCCCTCACGCAAGACCTTATACCCCTCCTCAAGAGGTGTCTTAGCTATCTTTCCTCCAAGTACATCAGTTTCCTTCAGCATATCCATTGTATACTTCCTTTGAGACATGAACAAACCCTCCGTTGATCTGCATATCTCAATCCCCAAGAAATACTTCATCTCTCCCAAGTCTTTGATATCAAATACTGACCTGAGAAACTCTTTAGTAGCTTTAATCCCAGCCTTATCACTTCCTGTGATAATCAAATCATCCACATACACTAGAATCACAATGATCCCTGATGGTCCGACCAGTGTGAAGAGTGTGTGATCTAGTTCAGACTTCCTGAACCCTCTCCCATTGAGTGTTGTACTCAGCTTCCTGTACCAGGCTCTAGGAGATTGCTTTAACCCATATATAGCTTTCTTCAATCTCAAAACGTTTCCTGGCTTCACTAGATGCTCAAGACCAGGAGGAGGAAGCATATATACCTCATCTTCTAGCTCACCTTGCAAGAAAGCATTCTTCACATCCATCTGCCACAAATCCCACTCCAAGTTTGTTGCAATGGATAACACAATTCGAATTGTGTGAAGCTTGGCCACTGGTGCAAAAGTATCAATGTAATCTTCTCCATAAGTCTGTGTAAATCCTCTTGCAACCAGCCTGGTCTTGTTGCCTATCTATCTCCCCATTTGCAAGATATTTGATGGTGAAAATCCATCTGCTTGAAACTGCCTTCTTTCCTCTAGGTAACTCACTTTCATACCAAGTGTCATTCCTGATCATTGCATCCCTTTCATCTCCTACTGAATCTCTCCACACCTTGTGCTTCATAGCTTCTTCATAAGATCTTGGTATCTCATTCTCATCCAAGTTACACATAAACACCATGTGCTCTTCTGGATATTCTGCAAAGGAACACACGGCTTGAGAAGGATGCTCCACAGCCTGAGCATTGTAGTACACTCTCGTGTTTACCCAGTTGGAAGCATCCCTCTTTATCCTTGTGCTTCTCCGCAAAACCTGAACTTGTTCTTCTTCTTGTGCTTCTTGCTGCACACCTTCACTAGACTGAGCTCCACTCTCCTCTGAACCAGTAGACTGAGCCACACTCTCATCTGAACCAGTAGACTGAGCCACACTCTCATCTGAACCAGTAGACTGTCCTTGCCCATCTCTACTAGACTGAGCACCATCCTCTTGATTATGATGACCTGAATCTTCTTGGTTTTGCTCTTGCTCACCAGATTCAGATCCATTCCCCCTCTCATGATCAAGAGGAGTTGTCCTTCCAGCTTCTCCTGCCTGATTAGAAGGCTCTCTCCTTCCTTGTTCCTGATCCTGGGATAAACCTATCCCTAGCTTCTCCAACAACACTCTCAGTATTGTTGCCTTATTAGAGGGAGCTTGAGATAAATCCTTCAGATCCTCCCACTTCTTTTCTTCATAATACCCTTTTGTCTCAACAAACTTCACCTCTCTAGATACCAACACTCTCCTTGCATCAGGATCATAGCACTTGTACCCCTTCTGAGTTATTGAATATCCAATAAACATTGCCTTAGTGCTCTTTGCCTCCAGTTTGTTTCTCTGCTCTCCTGGAACCATGACATAGCACACACACCCAAAAACTCTTAGGTGATCAATGTGTGGCCTGTTCTTGTTCAACACTTCAAATGGAGACAGATTCTTCAATATCTTGGTTGGTACCCGGTTGATGAGATAGCAAGCAGTCTGCACAGCATCACTCCAAAAGCGTTTTGGTACATTTGCATGAAACATCATCGATCTAGCAACTTCCATCAAGTGCCTGTTCTTCCTCTCAGCTACACCATTCTGCTGTGGTGTATAAGGGCAGCTAGTCTGATGTACAATCCCATGCTTGGCTAGATGACTCTTGAAGGCATTGCTGATGTATTCACCTCCATTATCTGATCTTAGTACCTTCACAGTAGCATTGTATTGATTAGTAACATATGCTTGGAAGTTTATAAAAGCTTCTAGCACCCTATCTTTGGATGGAAGCAAGGTGAGCCATGTATACTTAGACTTCTCATCAATGAATGTCACAAAGTACTTCTGGCTATCCCTAGACACACAAGGAGCTGTCCACACATCCGAGTGCACAAGATCAAAACAATGCTCATAGGTAGTCTCTGATGTTGGGAAAACAGTCCTACAATGCTTTCCTAATATGCATGCTTCACAGTTTAAGTGATTAAATGACATATTAGGCATGATCAATTCAATTGCACGAGCATGAGGATGTCCCAACCTAGCATGCCAAGTCATACTATCAACCCTATCAACAGCACTACTCAAGCATACAGAATCAAAGGGTTTAGAATTCTTAGCCATTTGAAGATGGTATAGCTGATTCTTGCTGTCTCCTCTGCCAATGACTCTCCCAGTCTTCAAATCTTGAAACTCAACTTCATCAGGTCTGAATACTACTTGACAATCAAGATCAATGGTAGCTTTCTTCACAGATAATAGATTTGAAGTGAACTGAGGCATGTAGAAGGCAGCCGTGTCCTTCTCAAACAGTTTGAGCTTTCCCACTCCTTCTATTGGGATCATAGCACCATTAGCTATCATAACACTCCCTGTTGCAGCCTTGATCTCACTTATAAGCCTCCTATCACTGATCATATGATGACTTGCTCCAGAATCAATCACAATGGGTTTAGAAGCTCCGGATTGTATAGCATGCTTCTTGCTTGCTGCTAAGGCTTGTACATGTTCCATGAACACTCTCCATTCCTTCCTGGTGATGCGATCATCAGCTCCACTCCCTTTCTCCTGCTCTTTTAACACCCCACTGTCTTCTACTGATTCCCCCATGTAGGCTGAGTAAGAACACTCTCCCACAACTCTCTTCCTACCCTTTCCTATGTTGATATAAGCTTTGGATAGCATTCTGCACCTCCTCCTCTTCCGGAAGCCCTCACTCCTACTCCCGGTTAGCCTCCATGAGCCCTCACTCCTACTCATGGTTAGCTTCTGGAAGCTCTCACTCCTACTCCCAGTTGGCTTCCATGAGCTCTCACTCCTACTCATGGTTAGCCTCTCATCATCTCTCATTATCTCATACGCCCTTCTTATAAGCACACAGATCTCTTCCATTTCCGGAAGCTGTTCCCCTCTTAGAACCATCTCCACCAGCCACCCATATGATGACTCCATGCTCGCCAAGAGCTTCAAGACCATCTCTTGCTCTGGTGTAGCATCCCCATCCACATGGGATCTCAACCCTTGTAGTTCAACCCACAAGTGTTGTAGCTTCCTCACATGGTTATTGAACTCTTCTCTTCCTTGCTTAACTCCACTGATCACCTTCTTGACTTCATACACTCTCCTAAGATTGATCTTGTTCTCATAAACATCTTCAATCTTCTCAAGCAGTGTACTTTCTTCAAGACTAAAGCAATTTCCACTTGTTTCTCTTGCTGTCTGATCTTTCTCAGCAGCTTTACCCTTCAAAGACTCTTCCTTCTCATGGTTTCTCCAAACTCCACACCTTTTCAGAGTTGTTTTCATTTGTGAGAACCACCCCCACTCATTCCCTCTCTCTTTCTTCTCTTCACGCCTTGTTGTACCAGATTGAAGCAGCTCCATTTTCTTTAGCCTAAATCTTCCCTCAAATGCTTCTAATACACGCCCAGCTCAACCACAAGCTAGACCCCTCTTCTGACCTTGTCAAACACCTAAAGGGACTCCCTTGAAGCTGACTCTCAAAAAGAAACACCAACAGACACAAACTTGAACTTCAAAGGATCTAGCTCTTGAAAACTCTCAAGAACTCTCAAGAACACTCAAGAACACTCAAGAACATTTAGAAAAACGAAATCACTCTCTCCTTTTAAAGCAACCTGGCTCTGATACCATATTAGATTTTGTGATTTAAAGAATGATTAAGTCTAATCTGAGAATTAAAGAGATTGGAGATTAAGAACAAGAGAGAGACTGAAGAGAGAGAGACTCAAAACTCCATTAGATTGATTAATGAGAGAGTTTGCAACACATATAGATTAGGGATACATAAATTCGTCCAGGTTCAGTCTAGCTAGGATAGGAAGCATGTGTAGTCAAAGATGCTTGATTCAAACTAGCCAATAAGGTTCCTCACATGCTTGGGTATCTTCTTTAGCTTTCCAGCTGGTGCCAGCCTGTCTAAAGCTCTCTAGCCTTGACCAGACCTTATCCAAACTCCTCTTAGCTTATCCAGACTCCTCCAGGCGTGTTTCACTCTCCAAATGGATGCAAGGTAACTTCCCAAGTCTTTTAACTCAGTTACCACAGTAACAATAAAGTTACTGTGGTAAATCTCCAAAGTTACTGCCTGCTCCAAATCCCTTCCTCTATCCATGTATCAACTCTTCATCTCCTCATCTCAACACCAGTTTCCCAGTTTGGGAATAGAACAGCTTCTTCGTCGTTCCAATCAAACCAGGATGAATCACTTTGTCAGAAGCTTGATTTGGATACATAAAGTGTTGGAGAATCACCAGGAAGTTGAATAAATCTCATAGGAGTTAGGATGAAGAAGTTATCCCACTTTCTAATCAGGTGATTCCAGTTTCCCTGTTTGGGAATAGAACAGCTTCTTCGTCGTTCCAATCAAACCAGGATGAATCACTTTGTAAGAAGCTTGATTTGGATACATAAAGTGTTGGAGAATCACCAGGAAGTTGAATAAATCTCATAGGAGTTGGGATGAAGAAGTTATCCCACTTTCTAATCAGGTGATTCCAGTTTCCCAGTTTGGGAATAGGACAGCTTCTTCGTCGTTCCAATCAAACCAGGATGAATCACTTTGTAAGAAGCTTTATTTGGATACATAAAGTGTTGGAGAAACACCAGGAAGTTGAATAAATCTCATAGGAGTTGGGATGAAGAAGTTATCCAACTTTCAAATCAGGTGATTCCAGTTTCCCAGTTTGGGAATAGGACAGCTTCTTCGTCGTTCCAATTAAACCAGGATGAATCACTTTGTCAGAAGCTTGATTTGGATACATAAAATGGTGGAGAAACATCAGGAAGTTGAATAAATCTCATAGGAGTTGGGATGAAGAAGTTATCCCACTTTCTAATCAGGTGATTCCAGTTTTCCAGTTTGGGAATAGAACAGCTTCTTCGTCGTTCCAATTAAACCAGGATGAATCACTTTGTAAGAAGCTTGATTTGGATACATAAAATGGTGGAGAAACATCAGGAAGTTGAATAAATCTCATAGGAGTTGGGATGAAGAAGTTATCCCACTTTCTAATCAGGTGATTCCAGTTTCCCAGTTTGGGAATAGGACAGCTTCTTCGTCGTTCCAATCAAACCAGGATGAATCACTTTGTCAGAAGCTTGATTTGGATACATAAAGTGTTGGAGAATCACCAGGAAGTTGAATAAATCTCATAGGAGTTGGGATGAAGAAGTTATCCCGATTTCTAATCAGGTGATTCCAGTTTCCCAGTTTGGGAATAGGACAGCTTCTTCGTCGTTCCAATCAAACCAGGATGAATCACTTTGTAAGAAGCTTGATTTGGATACATAAAGTGTTGGAGAAACACCAGGAAGTTGAATAAATCTCATAGGAGTTGGGATGAAGAAGTTATCCCGCTTTCTAATCAGGTGATTCCAGTTTCCCAGTTTGGGAATAGGACAGCTTCTTCGTCGTTCCAATCAAACCAGGATGAATCACTTTGTAAGAAGCTTGATTTGGATACATAAAGTGTTGGAGAATCACCAGGAAGTTGAATAAATCTCATAGGAGTTGGGATGAAGAAGTTATCCCACTTTCTAATCAGGTGATTCCAGTTTCCCAGTTTGGAATAGGACAGCTTCTTCGTCGTTCCAATCAAACCAGGATGAATCACTTTGTAAGAAGCTTGATTTGGATACATAAAATGGTGGAGAAACACCAGGAAGTTGAATAAATCTCATAGGAGTTGGGATGAAGAAGTTATCCCACTTTCTAATCAGGTGATTCCAGTTTCCCAGTTTGGGAATAGGACAGCTTCTTCGTCGTTCCAATCAAACCAGGATGAATCACTTTGTAAGAAGCTTGATTTGGATACATAAAATGGTGGAGAAACACCAGGAAGTTGAATAAATCTCATAGGAGTTGGGATGAAGAAGTTATCCCACTTTCTAATCAGGTGATTCCAGTTTCCCAGTTTGGGAATAGAACAGCTTCTTCGTCGTTCCAATCAAACCAGGATGAATCACTTGTAAGAAGCTTGATTTGGATACATAAAATGTGGAGAATCACCAGGAAGTTGAATAAATCTCATAGGAGTTGGGATGAAGAAGTTATCCCACTTTCTAATCAGGTGATTCCAGTTTCCCAGTTTGGGAATAGGACAGCTTCTTCGTCGTTCCAATCAAACCAGGATGAATCACTTTGTAAGAAGCTTGATTTGGATACATAAAGTGTTGGAGAATCACCAGGAAGTTGAATAAATCTCATAGGAGTTGGGATGAAGAAGTTATCCCACTTTCTAATCAGGTGATTCCAGTTTCCCAGTTTGGGAATAGGACAGCTTCTTCGTCGTTCCAATCAAACCAGGATGAATCACTTTGTAAGAAGCTTGATTTGGATACATAAAGTGTTGGAGAAACACCAGGAAGTTGAATAAATCTCATAGGAGTTGGGATGAAGAAGTTATCCCACTTTCAAATCAGGTGATTCCAGTTTCCCAGTTTGGGAATAGGACAGCTTCTTCGTCGTTCCAATCAAACCAGGATGAATCACTTTGTAAGAAGCTTGATTTGGATACATAAAATGGTGGAGAAACACCAGGAAGTTGAATAAATCTCATAGGAGTTGGGATGAAGAAGTTATCCCACTTTCTAATCAGGTGATTCCAGTTTCCCAGTTTGGGAATAGGACAGCTTCTTCGTCGTTCCAATCAAACCAGGATGAATCACTTTGTAAGAAGCTTGATTTGGATACATAAAATGGTGGAGAAACACCAGGAAGTTGAATAAATCTCATAGGAGTTGGGATGAAGAAGTTATCCCACTTTCTAATCAGGTGATTCCAGTTTCCCAGTTTGGGAATAGGACAGCTTCTTCGTCGTTCCAATCAAACCAGGATGAATCACTTTGTAAGAAGCTTGATTTGGATACATAAAGTGTTGGAGAATCACCAGGAAGTTGAATAAATCTCATAGGAGTTGGGATGAAGAAGTTATCCCGATTTCTAATCAGGTGATTCCAGTTTCCCAGTTTGGGAATAGGACAGCTTCTTCGTCGTTCCAATCAAACCAGGATGAATCACTTTGTAAGAAGCTTGATTTGGATACATAAAGTGTTGGAGAATCACCAGGAAGTTGAATAAATCTCATAGGAGTTGGGATGAAGAAGTTATCCCACTTTCTAATCAGGTGATTCCAGTTTCCCAGTTTGGGAATAGGACAGCTTCTTCGTCGTTCCAATCAAACCAGGATGAATCACTTTGTAAGAAGCTTGATTTGGATACATAAAGTTTTGGAGAATCACCAGGAAGTTGAATAAATCTCATAGGAGTTGGGATGAAGAAGTTATCCCGATTTCTAATCAGGTGATTCAGTTTCCCAGTTGGGAATAGGACAGCTTCTTCGTCGTTCCAATCAAACCAGGATGAATCACTTTGTAGAAGCTTGATTTGGATACATAAAATGGTGGAGAAAACACCAGGAAGTTGAATAAATCTCATAGGAGTTGGGATTGAAGAAGTTATCCCACTTTCTAATCAGGTGATTCCAGTTTCCCAGTTTGGAATAGGACAGCTTCTCTTCGTTCCAATCAAACCAGGATGAATCACTTTGTAAGAAGCTTGATTTGGATACATAAAATGGGGAGAAACCAGGAAGTTGAAAAATCTCATAGGAGTTGGATGAAGAAGTTATCCCACTTTCTAATCAGGTGATTCAAGTTTCCCAGTTTGGGAATAGGACAGCTTCTCGTCGTTCCAATTAAACAGGATGAATCACTTTGTCAGAAGCTTGATTGGATACATAAAGTGGTGGAGAATCACCAGGAAGTGAATAAATCTCATAGGAGTTGGATGACGAGTTATCCCCTTTCTAATCAGGTGATTCAGTTCAGTTTCCCAGTTTGGGAATAGGACAGCTTCTTCGTCGTTCCAATCAAACCAGGATGAATCACTTTGTAAGAAGCTTGATTTGGATACATAAAGTGTTGGAGAATCACCAGGAAGTTGAATAAATCTCATAGGAGTTGGGATGAAGAAGTTATCCCACTTTCTAATCAGGTGATTCCAGTTTCCCAGTTTGGGAATAGGACAGCTTCTTCGTCGTTCCAATCAACCAGGATGAATCACTTTGTAAGAAGCTTGATTTGGATACATAAAGGGTGGAGAATCACCAGGAAGTTGAATAAATCTCATAGGAGTTGGGATGAAGAAGTTATCCCACTTTCTAATCAGGTGATTCCAGTTTCCCAGTTTGGGAATAGGACAGCTTCTTCGTCGTTCCAATCAAACCAGGATGAATCACTTTGTAAGAAGCTTGATTTGGATATATAAAGTGTTGGAGAATCACCAGGAAGTTGAATAAATCTCATAGGAGTTGGGATGAAGAAGTTATCCCACTTTCTAATCAGGTGATTCCAGTTTCCCAGTTTGGGAATAGGACAGCTTCTTCGTCGTTCCAATCAAACCAGGATGAATCACTTTGTAAGAAGCTTGATTTGGATACATAAAATGGTGGAGAAACACCAGGAAGTTGAATAATCTCATAGGAGTTGGGATGAAGAAGTTATCCCACTTTCTAATCAGGTGATTCCAGTTTCCCAGTTTGGGAATAGGACAGCTTCTTCGGCGTTCCAATCAAACCAGGATGAATCACTTTGTAAGAAGCTTGATTTGGATACATAAAGTGTTGGAGAATCACCAGGAAGTTGAATTAATCTCATAGGAGCTGGGATGAAGAAGTTATCCCACTTTCTAATCAGGTGATTCGAGTTTCCTAATTTTAGAATAGGACATGTTCTGCGTCGTTCCAATTAAACAAGGATGAATCACTTTGTAAGAAGCTTGATTTGGATACATAAAGTGTTGGAGAATCACCAGGAAGTTGAATAAATCTCACAGGAGTTGGGATGAAGAAGTTATCCCACTTTCTAATCAGGTGATTCCAGTTTCCTAGTTTGGGAATATGACAGCTTCTTCGTCGTTCCAATCAAACCAGGATGAATCACTTTGTAAGAAGCTTGATTTGGATACATAAAGTTGGAGGAAACACCAGGAAGTTGAATAAATCTCATAGGAGTTGGGATGAAGAAGTTATCCCACTTTCTAATCAGGTGATTCCAGTTTCCCAGTTTGGGAATAGACAGCTTCTTCTTCGTCGTTCCAATCAACCAGGATGAATCACTTTGTAAGAAGCTTGATTTGGATACATAAAGTGTTGGAGAATCACCAGGAAGTTGAATAAATCTCATAGGAGTTGGGATGAAGAAGTTATCCCATTTCAAATCAGGTGATTCCAGTTTCCCAGTTTGGGAATAGGACAGCTTCTTCGTCGTTCCAATCAAACCAGGATGAATCACTTTGTAAGAAGCTTGATTTGGATACATAAAGTGGTGGAGAACCACCAGGAAGTTGAATAAATCGCATAGGAGTTGGGATGAAGAAGTTATCCCACTTTCAAATCAGGTGATTCCAGTTTTGCAGTTTGGGAATAGGACAGCTTCTTCATCATTCCAATCAAACCAGGATGAATCACTTTGTAAGAATCTTGATTTGGATACATAAATTGGTGGAGAATCACCAGGAAGTTGAATAAATCTCATAGGACTTAGGATAAAGAAGTTATCCCACTTACAAATCAGGTGATTCCAGTTTGCTAGTTTGGGAATAGGACATCTTCGTCGTTCCAATCAAACCAGGATGAATCACTTTGTAAGAAGCTTATTTGGATACATAAAGTGTTGGATAATCACCAGGAAGTTGAATAAATCTCATAGGAGCATGGATGAAGAAGTTATCCCACTTTCAAATCAGGTGATTCCAGTTTCGCAGTTTGGGAATATGACAGCTTCTTCGTCGTTCCAATATAACCAGGATGAATCACTTGTAAGAAGCTTGATTTGGATACATAAAGTGTTGGAGAATCACCAGGAAGTTGAATAAATCTCATAGGAGTTGGGATGAAGAAGTTATCCCACTTTCTAATCAGGTGATTCCAGTTTCCCAGTTTGGGAATAGGACAGCTTCTTCGTCGTTCCAATCAAACCAGGATGAATCACTTTGTAAGAAGCTTGATTTGGATACATAAAGTGTTGGAGAATCACCAGGAAGTTGAATAAATCTCATAGGAGTTGGGATGAAGAAGTTATCCCATTTCTAATCAGGTGATTCCAGTTTCCCAGTTTGGGAATAGGACAGCTTCTCGTCGTTCCAATCAAACCAGGATGAATCACTTTGTAAGAAGCTTGATTTGGATACATAAAATGGTGGGAACACCAGGAAGTTGAATAAATCTCATAGGAGTTGGGATGAAGAAGTTTCCCACTTTCTAATCAGGTGATTCCAGTTTCCAGTTTGGGAATAGACAGCTTCTTCGTCGTTCCAATCAAACCAGGATGAATCACTTTGTAAGAAGCTTGATTTGATACATAAAATGGTGGAGAAACACCAGGAAGTTGAATAAATCTCATAGGAGTTGGGATGAAGAAGTTATCCCACTTTCTAATCAGGTGATTCCAGTTTCCCAGTTTGGGAATAGGACAGCTTCTTCGTCGTTCCAATCAAACCAGGATGAATCACTTTGTAAGAAGCTTGATTGGATACATAAAGTGTTGGAGATCACCAGGAAGTTGAATAATCTCATAGGAGTTGGGATGAAGAAGTTATCCCACTTTCTAATCAGGTGATTCCAGTTTCCCAGTTGGGGAATAGGACAGCTTCTTCGTCGTTCCAATCAAACCAGGATGAATCACTTTGTAAGAAGCTTGATTTGGATACATAAAGTGTTGGAGAAACACCAGGAAGTTGAATAAATCTCATAGGAGTTGGGATGAAAAGTTATCCCACTTTCAATCAGTGATTCCAGTTTCCCAGTTTGGGAAAGGGACAGCTTCTTCGTCGTTCAATCAAACCAGGATGAATCACTTTGTAAGAAGCTTGATTTTGGATACATAAAGTGTTGGAGAAGACACAGGAAGTTGAATAATCTCATAGGAGTTGGGATGAAGAAGTTATCCCACTTTCAAATCAGGTGATTCCAGTTTCCCAGTTTGGGAATAGGACAGCTTCTTCGTCGTTCAATCAAACCAGGATGAATCACTTGTAAGAAGCTTGATTTGGATACATAAAATGGTGGAGAATCACCAGGAAGTTGAATAAATCTCATAGGAAGTTGGGATGAAGAAGTTATCCCACTTTCTAATCAGGTGATTCCAGTTTTCCAGTTTGGGAATAGGACAGCTTCTTCTTCGTTCCAATCAGCCAGGATGAATCACTTTGTAAGAAGCTTGATTTGGATACATAAATGTGGAGAATCACCAGGAAGTTGATAAATCTCATAGAGTGGGATGAAGAAAGTTATCAACTTTCTAATCAGGTGATTCCAGTTTCCCATTCCTAGTTGGGATAGGACAGCTTCTTCGTCGTTCCAATCAAACCAGGATGAATCACTTTGTAAGAAGCTTGATTTGGATACATAAAGTGGTTGGAGAATCACCAGGAAGTTGAATAAATCTCATGGAGTTTGGGATGAAGAAGTTATCCCACTTTCTAATCAGGTGATTCCAGTTTCCCCAGTTTGGGAATAGGACAGCTTCTTCGTCGTTCCAATCAAACCAGGATGAATCACTTTGTAAGAAGCTGATTTGGTACATAAAGTGTTTGGAGAACACCAGGAAGTTGAATAAATCTCATAGGAGTTGGATGAAGAAGTTATCCCACTTTCTAATCAGTGATTCCAGTTTCCCAGTTTGGGAATAGGACAGCTTCTTCTTCTTCGTCGGTCCATCAAACCAGATATGAATACTTTGTAAGAAGCTTGATTTGGATAAATAAAGTGTGGAGAATCACCAGGAAGTTGATAATCTCATAGGAGGTGGAATGAAGAAGTAACACCCGTTTCTAATCAGTGATTCCAGTTTCCCAGTTTGGGAATAGGACAGCTTCTTCGTCGTTCCAATCAAACCAGTGAATCACTTTGTAAGAAGCTTGATTTGGATACATAAAATGGTGAGAAACCCAGGAAGTTGGAATAAATCTCATAGGAGTTGGGATAAGAAGTTATCCCCACTTTCTAATCAAGGTGATCCAGTTCACAGTTTGGGAATAAGGACAGCTTCTTCGTCTTCTTCCAATCACACCAGGATGAATCACTTTGTAAGAAGCTTGATTTGGATACATAAATGGTGGAAACACCAGAAGTTGAATAAATCTCATAGGAGTTGGGATGAAGAAGTTATCCCACTTTCTAATCAGGGTGATTCCAGTTTCCCAGTTTGGGAATAGACACTTCTTCGTCGTTCCAATCAAACCAGGATGAATCACTTGTAAGAAGCTTGATTTGGATACATAAAGTGTTGGAAA
>NW_022610841.1:0-10977 GCF_000309985.2 Brassica rapa
TTTTCATCAATTCTACAGTATTTTAAATAATTTTCTTAAAAGCTGCTATTTTTGGAAAGTTTTCATTTTTTAGAGAAATACTGTAGATTAGGGTTTTTGATTTAGAAATTAGGATAACAAGAATATTTGTGCATAGATGAGTATTTTTTTTAAAGTTTTTCATCAATAAGCTGTATTTTTAAATAATTTTCTTAAAAACTGCTATTTTTGGAAAGTTTTCATTTTTTAGAAAAATACTGTAGATTAGGGTTTGTGATTTAGAAATTAGGATAACAAGAATATTTGTGGATAAAGAGTATTTTTCTGACTTTTTTCAATCAATAGGTTGTATATTGAAATAATTTTCTAAAAAGCTGCTTATATTATTTTTTTAGAGAAATACTGTAATTAGGGTTTGTGATTTAGAAATTAGGATAACAAGAATATTTGTGGATAGATGAGTATTGTTTCTTAGTTTTTCATCAATAAGTTGTATTTTTAAATAATTTTCTTAAAAGCTGCTATTTTTGGAAAGTTTTCATTTTTTAGAGAAATACTGTAGATTAGGGTTTGTGATTTAGAAATAAGGATAACAAGAATATTTTTGGATAGATTAATATACTTAAAGAATTTTCATCAATTCTACAGTATTTTAAATAATTTTCTAAAAAATTGCTATTTTTGAAAGTTTCATTTTTTAGAAAAATACTGTAGATTAGGGTTTGTGATTTAAAAATTAGGATAACAAGAATATTTGTGGATAGATGAGTATTTTTTTCTGAGTTTTTCATCAATATGTTGTATTTTAAATAATTTTCTTAAAAGCTGCTATATTTGGAAAGTTTTCATTTTTTATAGAAATACTGTAGATTAGGGTTTGTGATTTAGAAATTAGGATAACAAGAATATTTGTGGATAAATGAGTATTTTTCTGATTTTTCATCAATAGGTTGTATTTTTAAATAATTTTCTTAAAAGCTGCTATATTTTTTTTTTAGAGAAATACTGTAATTAGGGTTTGTGATTTAGAAATTAGGATAACAAGAATATTTGTGGATAGATGATTATTGTTTCTTAGTTTTTCAATCAATAAGTTGTATTTTTAAATAATTTTCTTAAAAGCTGCTATTTTGGAAAGTTTTCATTTTTTAGAGAAATACTGTAGATTAGGGTTTGTGATTTGGAAATTAGGATAACAAGAATATTTTTGGATAGATTATATACTTAAAGAATTTTTCATCAATTCTACAGTATTTTAAATAATTTTCTAAAAATTTGCTATTTTTGGAAAGTTTTCATTTTTTAGAGAAATACTGTAGATTAGTGTTTTTGATTTAGAAATTAGGATAACAAGAATATTTGTGCATAGATGAGTATTTTTTTTAAGTTTTCATCAATAGCTGTATTTTTAAATAATTTTCTTAAAAACTGCTATTTTTGGAAAGTTTACATTTTTTAGAAAATACTGTAGATTACGGTTTGTGATTTAGAAATTAGGATAACAAGAAATTTTGTGGATAAATGAGTATTTTTCTGACTTTTTCAATCAATAGGTTGTATATTAAATAATTTTCTTAAAAGCTGCTATATTATTTTTTAGAGAAATACTGTAATTAGGGTTTGTGATTTAGAAATTAGGATAACAAGAATATTTGTGGATAGATGAGTATTGTTTCTTAGTTTTTCAATCAATAGGTTGTATTTTTAAATAATTTTCTTAAAAGCTGCTATATTTGGAAAGTTTTCATTTTTTAGAGAAATACTGTAGATTAGGGTTTGTGATTTAGAAATAAGGATAACAAGAATATTTTGGATAGATTAATATACTTAAAGAATTTTTCATCAATTCTACAGTATTTAAATAATTTTCTAAAATTTGCTATTTTAGAACGTTTTCATTTTTTAGAAAAATACTGTAGATTAGGGTTTATGATTTAAAAATTAGGATAACAAGAATATTTGTGGATAGATGAGTATTTTTTTCTGAGTTTTTCATCAATATGTTGTATTTTTAAATAATTTCTTAAAAGCTGCTATATTTGGAAAGATTTCATTTTTTATAGAAATACTGTAGATTAGGGTTTGTGATTTAGAAATTAGGATAACAAGAATATTTGTGGATAATGAGTATTTTTCTGACTTTTTCAATCAATAGGTTGTATTTTGAAATAATTTTCTTAAAAGCTGCTATATTATTTTTTTAGAGAAATACTGTAATTAGGGTTTGTGATTTAGAAATTAGGATAACAAGAATATTTGTGGATAGATGATTTTGTTCTTAGTTTTTCAATCAATAAGTTGTATTTTTAAATAATTTTCTTAAAAGCTGCTATATTTGGAAAGTTTTCATTTTTTAGAGAAATACTGTAGATTAGGGTTTGTGATTTGGAAATAAGGATAACAAGAATATTTTGGATAGATTAAATACTTAAAGAATTTTTCATCAATTCTACAGTATTTTAAATAATTTTCTAAAAATTGCTATTTTTGAAAGTTTTCATTTTTTAGAGAAATACTGTAGATTAGTGTTTTTGATTTAGAAATTAGGATAACAAGAATATTTGTGCATAGATGAGTATTTTTTTAAAGTTTTTCATCAATAAGCTGCATTTTTAAATAATTTTCTTAAAAACTGCTATTTTGGAAAGTTTTCATTTTTTAGAAAATACTGTAGATTAGGTTTGTGATTTAGAAATTAGGATAACAAGAAAATTTGTGGATAAATGAGTATTTTTCTGACTTTTTCAATCAATAGGTTGTATATTGAAATAATTTTCTTAAAAGCTGCTATATTATTTTTTTAGAGAAATACTGTAATTAGGGTTTGTGATTTAGAAATTAGGATAACAAGAATATTTGTGGATAGATGAGTATTGTTTCTTAGTTTTTCAATCAATAAGTTGTATTTTTAAATAATTTTCTTAAAAGCTGCTATATTTGGAAAGTTTTCATTTTTTAGAGAAATACTGTAGATTAGGGTTTGTGATTTAGAAATAAGGATAACAAGAATATTTTTGGATAGATTATATACTTAAAGAATTTTTCATCAATTCTACAGTATTTTAAATAATTTTCTAAAAAATTTGCTATTTTAGAACGTTTTCATTTTTTTAGAAAAATACTGTAGATTAGGGTTTATGATTTAAAAATTAGGATAACAAGAATATTTGTGGATAGATGAGTATTTTTTTCTGAGTTTTTCATCAATATGTTGTATTTTTAAATAATTTTCTTAAAAGCTGCTATATTTGGAAAGATTTCATTTTTTATAGAAATACTGTAGATTAGGGTTTGTGATTTAGAAATTAGGATAACAAGAATATTTGTGGATAAATGAGTATTTTTCTGACTTTTTCAATCAATAGGTTGTATTTTGAAATAATTTTCTTAAAAGCTGCTATATTATTTTTTTAGAGAAATACTGTAATTAGGGTTTGTGATTTAGAATTAGGATAACAAGAATATTTGTGGATAGATGATTATTGTTTCTTAGTTTTTCAATCAATAAGTTGTATTTTTAAATAATTTTCTTAAAAGCTGCTATATTTGGAAAGTTTTCATTTTTTAGAGAAATACTGTAGATTAGGGTTTGTGATTTGGAAATAAGGATAACAAGAATATTTTTGGATAGATTAATATACTTAAAGAATTTTTCATCAATTCTACAGTATTTTAAATAATTTTCTAAAAATTTGCTATTTTTGGAAAGTTTTCATTTTTTAGAGAAATACTGTAGATTAGGTTTTTGATTTAGAAATTAGGATAACAAGAATATTTGTGCATAGATGAGTATTTTTTTTAAAGTTTTTCATCAATAAGCTGCATTTTTAAATAATTTTCTAAAAACTGCTATTTTTGGAAAGTTTACATTTTTTAGAAAAATACTGTAGATTACGGTTTGTGATTTAGAAATTAGGATAACAAGAAAATTTGCGGATAATGAGTATTTTCTTTGACTTTTTCAATCAATAGGTTGTATATTAAATAATTTTCTTAAAAGCTGCTATATTATTTTTTTTAGAGAAATACTATAGATTAGGGTTTGTGATTTAGAAATTAGGATAACAAGAATATTTGTGGATAGATGAGTATTGTTTCTGAGTTTTTCAATCAATAGGTTGTATTTTTAAATAATTTTCTTAAAAGCTGCTATATCTGGAAAGTTTTCATTTTTTAGAGAAATACTGTAGATTAGGGTATGTGATTTAGAAATTAGTATAACAAGAATATTTGTGCATAGATTAGTATACTAAATTTTCATCAATTCTACAGTATTTAAAATAATTTTCTAAAAATTTGCTATTTTTAGAACGTTTTCATTTTTTTAGAAAAATACTGTAGATTAGGGTTTGTGATTTAAAAATTAGGATAACAAGAATATTTGTGGATAGATGAGTATTTTTCTGAGTTTTTCATCAATATGTTGTATTTTTAAATAATTTTCTTAAAAGCTGCTATATTTGGAAAGATTTCATTTTTTATAGAAATACTGTAGATTAGGGTTTGTGATTTAGAAATTAGGATAACAAGAATATTTGTGGATAATGAGTATTTTCTGACTTTCATCAATAGGTTGTATTTGAAATATTTTCTTAAAAAGCTGCTATATTATTTTTTTAGAGAAATACTGTAATTAGGGTTTGTGATTTAGAAATTAGGATAACAAGAATATTTGTGGATAGATGATTATTGTTTCTTAGTTTTTCAATCAATAAGTTGTATTTTTAAATAATTTTCTTAAAAGCTGCTATATTTGGAAAGTTTTCATTTTTTAGAGAAATACTGTAGATTAGGGTTTGTGATTTGGAAATAAGGATAACAAGAATATTTTTGGATAGATTAATATACTTAAAGAATTTTTCATCAATTCTACAGTATTTTAAATAATTTTCTAAAAATTTGCTATTTTTGGAAAGTTTTCATTTTTTAGAGAAATACTGTAGATTAGTGTTTTTGATTTAGAAATTAGGATAACAAGAATATTTGTGCATAGATGAGTATTTTTTTAAAGTTTTTCATCAATAAGCTGCATTTTTAAATAATTTTCTTAAAAACTGCTATTTTTGGAAAGTTTACATTTTTTAGAAAATACTGTAGATTACGGTTTGTGATTTAGAAATTAGGATAACAAGAAATTTGTGGATAAATGAGTATTTTTCTGACTTTTTCAATCAATAGGTTGTATATTGAAATAATTTTCTTAAAAGCTGCTATTTATTTTTTTAGAGAAATACTGTAATTAGGGTTTGTGATTTAGAAATTAGGATAACAAGAATATTTGTGGATAGATGAGTATTGTTTCTTAGTTTTTCAATCAATAAGTTGTATTTTTAAATAATTTTCTTAAAAGCTGCTATATTTGGAAAGTTTTCATTTTTTAGAGAAATACTGTAGATTAGGGTTTGTGATTTAGAAATAAGGATAACAAGAATATTTTTGGATAGATTAATATACTTAAAGAATTTTTCATCAATTCTACAGTATTTTAAATAATTTTCTAAAAATTTGCTATTTTTAGAACGTTTTCATTTTTTTAGAAAAATACTGTAGATTAGGGTTTATGATTTAAAAATTAGGATAACAAGAATATTTGTGGATAGATGAGTATTTTTTCTGAGTTTTTCATCTATATGTTGTATTTTTAAATAATTTTCTTAAAAGCTGCTATATTTGGAAAGTTTTCATTTTTTAGAGAAATACTGTAGATTAGGGTTTGTGATTTAGAAATTAGGATTAAAAGAATATTTGTGGATAGATGAGTATTTTTTCTGAGTTTTTCAATCAATAGGTTGTATTTTGAAATAATTTTCTTAAAAGCTGCTATATTATTTTTTAGAGAAATACTGTAATTAGGGTTTGTGATTTAGAAATTAGGATAACAAGAATATTTGTGGATAGATGAGTATTGTTTCTTAGTTTTTCAATCAATAGATTGTATTTTTAAATAATTTTCTTAAAAGCTGCTATATTTGGAAAGTTTTCATTTTTTAGAGAAATACTCTAGATTAGGGTTTGTGATTTGGAAATTAGGATAACAAGAATATTTTTGGATAGATTAGTATACTTAAAGAATTTTTCATCAATTCTACAGTATTTTAAATAATTTTCTAAAAATTTGCTATTTTTGGAAAGTTTTCATTTTTTAGAGAAATACTGTAGATTAGTGTTTTTGATTTAGAAATTAGGATAACAAGAATATTTGTGCATAGATGAGTATTTTTTTTAAAGTTTTTCATCAATAAGCTGCATTTTTAAATAATTTTCTTAAAAACTGCTATTTTTGGAAAGTTTACATTTTTTAGAAAAATACTGTAGATTACGGTTTGTGATTTAGAAATTAGGATAACAAGAAAATTTGTGGATAAATGAGTATTTTTCTGACTTTTTCAATCAATAGGTTGTATATTGAAATAATTTTCTTAAAAGCTGCTATATTAATTTTTTAGAGAAATACTGTAATTAGGGTTTGTGATTTAGAAATTAGGATAACAAGAATATTTGTGGATAGATGAGTATTGTTTCTTAGTTTTTCAATCAATAAGTTGTATTTTTAAAATAATTTTCTTAAAAGCTGCTATATTTGGAAAGTTTTCATTTTTTAGAGAAATACTGTAGATTAGGGTTTGTGATTTAGAAATAAGGATAACAAGAATATTTTTGGATAGATTAATATACTTAAAGAATTTTTCATCAATTCTACAGTATTTTAAATAATTTTCTAAAAATTTGCTATTTTTAGAACGTTTTCATTTTTTTAGAAAAATACTGTAGATTAGGGTTTATGATTTAAAAATTAGGATAACAAGAATATTTGTGGATAGATGAGTATTTTTTTCTGAGTTTTTCATCAATATGTTGTATTTTTAAATAATTTTCTTAAAAGCTGCTATATTTGGAAAGATTTCATTTTTTATAGAAATACTGTAGATTAGGGTTTGTGATTTAGAAATTAGGATAACAAGAATATTTGTGGATAAATGAGTATTTTTCTGACTTTTTCAATCAATAGGTTGTATTTTGAAATAATTTTCTTAAAAGCTGCTATATTATTTTTTTAGAGAAATACTGTAATTAGGGTTTGTGATTTAGAAATTAGGATAACAAGAATATTTGTGGATAGATGATTATTGTTTCTTAGTTTTTCAATCAATAAGTTGTATTTTTAAATAATTTTCTTAAAAGCTGCTATATTTGGAAAGTTTTCATTTTTTAGAGAAATACTGTAGATTAGGGTTTGTGATTTGGAAATAAGGATAACAAGAATAGTTTTGGATAGATTAATATACTTAAAGAATTTTTCATCAATTCTACAGTATTTTAAATAATTTTCTAAAAATTTGCTATTTTTGGAAAGTTTTCATTTTTTAGAGAAATACTGTAGATTAGTGTTTTTGATTTAGAAATTAGGATAACAAGAATATTTGTGCATAGATGAGTATTTTTTTTAAAGTTTTTCATCAATAAGCTGCATTTTTAAATAATTTTCTTAAAAACTGCTATTTTTGGAAAGTTTACATTTTTTAGAAAAATACTGTAGATTACGGTTTGTGATTTAGAAATTAGGATAACAAGAAAATTTGTGGATAAATGAGTATTTTTCTGACTTTTTCAATCAATAGGTTGTATATTGAAATAATTTTCTTAAAAGCTGCTATATTATTTTTTTAGAGAAATACTGTAATTAGGGTTTGTGATTTAGAAATTAGGATAACAAGAATATTTGTGGATAGATGAGTATTGTTTCTTAGTTTTTCAATCAATAAGTTGTATTTTTAAATAATTTTCTTAAAAGCTGCTATATTTGGAAAGTTTTCATTTTTTAGAGAAATACTGTAGATTAGGGTTTGTGATTTAGAAATAAGGATAACAAGAATATTTTTGGATAGATTAATATACTTAAAGAATTTTTCATCAATTCTACAGTATTTTAAATAATTTTCTAAAATTTGCTATTTTTAGAACGTTTTCATTTTTTAGAAAAATACTGTAGATTAGGGTTTATGATTTAAAAATTAGGATAACAAGAATATTTGTGGATAGATGAGTATTTTTTTTGAGTTTTTCATCAATATGTTGTATTTTTAAATAATTTTCTTAAAAGCTGCTATATTTGGAAAGATTTCATTTTTTAAGAAATACTGTAGATTAGGGTTTGTGATTTAGAAATTAGGATAACAAGAATATTTGTGGATAAATGAGTATTTTTCTGACTTTTCATCAATAGGTTGTATTTTGAAATAATTTTCTTAAAAGCTGCTATATTATTTTTTTAGAGAAATACTGTAATTAGGGTTTGTGATTTAGAAATTAGGATAACAAGAATATTTGTGGATAGATGATTATTGTTTCTAGTTTTTCAATCAATAAGTTGTATTTTTAAATAATTTTCTTAAAAGCTGCTATATTTGGAAAGTTTTCATTTTTTAGAGAAATACTGTAGATTAGGGTTTGTGATTTGGAAATAAGGATAACAGAATATTTTTGGATAGATTAATATACTTTAAAGAATTTTTCATCAATTCTACAGTATTTTAAATAATTTTCTAAAAATTTGCTATTTTTGGAAAGTTTTCATTTTTAGAGAAATACTGTAGATTAGTGTTTTTGATTTAGAAATTAGGATAACAAGAATATTTGTGCATAGATGAGTATTTTTTTTAAAGTTTTTCATCAATAAGCTGCATTTTTAAATAATTTTCTTAAAAACTGCTATTTTTGGAAAGTTTACATTTTTTAGAAAAATACTGTAGATTACGGTTTGTGATTTAGAAATTAGGATAACAAGAAAATTTTGATAAATGAGTATTTTTCTGACTTTTTCAATCAATAGGTTGTATATTGAAATAATTTCTTAAAAGCTGCTATATTATTTTTTTAGAGAAATACTGTAATTAGGGTTTGTGATTTAGAAATTAGGATAACAAGAATATTTGTGGATAGATGAGTATTGTTTCTTAGTTTTTCAATCAATAAGTTGTATTTTTAAATAATTTTCTTAAAAGCTGCTATATTTGGAAAGTTTTCATTTTTTAGAGAAATACTGTAGATTAGGGTTTGTGATTTAGAAATAAGGATACAAGAATATTTTTGGATAGATTAATATACTTAAAATTTTTCATCAATTCTACAGTATTTTAAATAATTTTCTAAAAATTTGCTATTTTTAGAACGTTTTCATTTTTTAGAAAAATACTGTAGATTAGGGTTTATGATTTAAAAATTAGGATAACAAGAATATTTGTGGATAGATGAGTATTTTTTTCTGAGTTTTTCATCAATATGTTGTTATTTAAATAATTTTCTTAAAAGCTGCTATATTTGGAAAGATTTCATTTTTTATAGAAATACTGTAGATTAGGGTTTGTGATTTAGAAATTAGGATAACAAGAATATTTGTGATAAATGAGTATTTTTTCTGACTTTTTCAATCAATAGTTGTATTGAAATAATTTTCTTAAAAGCTGCTATATTATTTTTTTAGAGAAATACTGTAATTAGGGTTTGTGATTTAGAAATTAGGATAACAAGAATATTTGTGGATAGATGTTATTGTTTCTTAGTTTTTCAATCAATAGTTGTATTTTTAAATAATTTTCTAAAAGCTGCTATATTTGGAAAGTTTTCATTTTTTAGAGAAATACTGTAGATTAGGTTTGTGATTTGGAAATAAGGATAACAAGAATATTTTTGGATAGATAATATACTTAAAGAATTTTTCATCAATCTACAGTATTTTAAATAATTTTCTAAAAATTTGCTATTTTTGAAAGTTTCATTTTTTAGAGAAATACTGTAGATTAGTGTTTGATTTAGAAATTAGGATAACAAGAATATTTGTGCATAGATGAGTATTTTTTTAAGTTTTTCATCAATAAGCTGTATTTTTAAAAATTTTCTTAAAACTGCTATTTTTGGAAAGTTTACATTTTTTAGAAAAATACTGTAGATTACGGTTTGTGATTTAGAAATTAGGATAACAAGAAATTTGTGGATAAATGAGTATTTTTCTGAGTTTTTCAATCAATAGGTTGTATATTTAAATAATTTTCTTAAAACTGCTATATTATTTTTTTAGAGAAATACTGTAATTAGGGTTTGTGATTTAGAAATTAGGATAACAAGAATATTTGTGGATAGATGAGTATTGTTTCTTAGTTTTTCAATCAATAAGTTGTATTTTTAAATAATTTTCTTAAAAGCTGCTATATTTTGGAAAGTTTTCATTTTTTAGAGAAATACTGTAGATTAGGGTTTGTGATTTAGAAATAAGGATAACAAGAATATTTTTGGATAGATTAGTAACTTAAAGAATTTTTTCATCAATTCTACAGTATTTTAAATAATTTTCTAAAAATTTGCTATTTTTGAGAAGTTTTCATTTTTTAGAAAAATACTGTAGATTAGGGTTTATGATTTAAAAATTAGGATAACAAGAATATTTGTGGATAGATGAGTATTTTTTCTGAGTTTTTCATCAATATGTTGTATTTTTAAATAATTTTCTTAAAGCTGCTATATTTGGAAAGATTTCATTTTTTATAGAAATACTGTAGATTAGGGTTTGTGATTTAGAAATTAGGATAACAAAGAATTTTGTGGATAAATGAGTATTTTCTGACATTTTCAATCAATAGGTTGTATTTTGAAATAATTTTCTTAAAAGCTGCTATATTATTTTTTAGAGAAATACTGTAATTAGGGTTTTGTGATTTAGAAATTAGGATAACAAGAATATTGTGGATAGATGATTATTTTTTCTTAGTTTTTCAATCAATAAGTTGTATTTTTAAAATAATTTCTTAAAAGCTGCTATATTTTGGAACGTTTTCATTTTTTAGAGAAATACTGTAGATTAGGGTTTGTGATTTGGAAATAAGGATAACAAGAATATTTTTGGATAGATTAATATACTTAAAGAATTTTTCATCAATTCTACAGTATTTTAAATAATTTTCTAAAAAATTGCTATTTTTGGAAAGTTTTCATTTTTTAGAAAAA
>NW_022610842.1:7500-58252 GCF_000309985.2 Brassica rapa
TGTGTGTCTGTTAGCACACACAGGACGTCCATGGCTGTCCATCAGTACACGTATCAGCACATTGGTCCTGGGATTCAGCACGCTGACCCTTCCTGTGGACTGTTTGGGTGATTTTGGCCCACGTGGGCTGTCTGTTCCATACACACAGGAAGTCCGTGGGTGTCCGCCAGCACACACAGGACCTCTGTGGCTGTTCTTCAGCACACATAGAACGTCCGTGGCTGTCCGTGTGTGTCCGTCAGGACACACAGGACGTCTGTGGCTGTCCGTCAGTACACATATCAGCACGTTGGTCCTTGGCACACGCTGACCTTTCCCGTGGACTCTTCTGGTGATTTTGGTCCACGTGGGCTGTCTGTTCAGTACACACAGGACATCCGTGGGTGTCCGCCAGCACACACAGAACGTCTGTGCTGTCCGTCAGCACACACAGGACGTCCGTGGCTGTCCATCAGTACACATATCAGCACGCTGGTCCTTGGACTCAGCACGCTGGCCCTTCCCGTGGACTGTTCGGGTGATTTTGGCCCACGTGGGCTGTATGTTCAGTACACACAGGACGTCCGTGGGTGTCCGCCAGCACACACAGGACGTCAATGGCTGTCCGTCTGCACACACAGGACGTCAGTGGCTGTCCATGTGTGTCCGTGTGTGTCCGTCACCACACACAGGACGTCTGTGGCTGTCCTTCAGTACATATATCAGCACGTTGGTCCTTGGACTCAGCACGCTGACCCTTCCCGAGGACTGTTCGAGTGATTTTGGCCCACGTGGGCTGTCTGTTCAATACACACAGGACGTCCGTGGGAGTCCACCAGCACACACATGACGTCCGTACATGTCCGTGGTTCTCCGTCCGCACATACAGGATGTCCGTGTGTGCCTGTGTGTGTCTGTTAGCACACACAGGACGTCCATGGCTGTCCATCAGTACACATATCAGCACATTGGTCCTGGGATTCAGCACGCTGACCCTTCCTGTGGACTGTTTGGGTGATTTTGGCCCACGTGGGCTGTCTGTTCCATACACACAGGAAGTCCGTGGGTGTCCGCCAGCACACACAGGACCTCCGTGGCTGTTCTTCAGCACACATAGAACGTCAGTGGCTGTCCGTGTGTGTCCGTCAAGACACACAGGACGTCTGTGGCTGTCCGTCAGTACACATATCAGCATGTTGGTCCTTGGCACACGCTGACCTTTCCCGTGGACTCTTCTGGTGATTTTGGTCCACGTGGACTGTCTGTTCAGTACACACAGGACATCCGTGGGTGTCCGCCAGCACACACAGAACGTCTGTGGCTGTCCGTCAGCACACACAGGATGTCCGTGTGTGTCCGTCAGCACACACAGGACGTCCGTGGCTGTCCATCAGTACACAAATCAGCACGCTGGTCCTTGGACTCAGCACGCTGGCCCTTCCCGTGGACTGTTCGGGTGATTTTGGCCCACGTGGGCTGTCTGCTCAGTACACACAGGACGTCCGTGGGTGTCTGTCAGCACACACATGACGTTCGTGGCTGTCCGTCAGTACACACAGGACGTCTATGGCTGTCAGTGTGTGTCCGTGTGTGTCCGTCAGTACACACATGACGTCTGTGGGAGTCCACCAGCACACACAGGACGTCCGTGGCTGTCTGTGGCTGTCCGTCAGCACATACATGACGTCCGTGTGTGTGCGTGTGTGTCTGTGTATGTCCGTCAGCACACACAGGACGTCCATGGCTGTCCATCAGTACACATATAAGTACGCTGGTCCTTGGACTCAGCATGCAGGCCCTTCCCGTGGACTGTTCGGGTGATTTTGGCCCACGTGGGCGGTCTGTTCAGTACACACAGGACGTCCGTGGGTGTCCGTCAGCACACACAGGACGTCCGTGGGTGTCCGTCATCACACATAGGACGTCTGTGGCTGTCCATCAGTACACATATCAGCACGTTGGTCCTTGGACTCAGCATGCTTACCCTTCCCGTGGACTGTTCGGGTGATTTTGGCCCACGTGGGCTGTCTGTTCAGTACACACAGGACGTCCGTGGGTGTCCGTCAGCACACACAGGACGTCCGTGGGTGTCCGTCAGCACACACAGGACGTCCGTGGGTGTCCGTCAGCACACACAGGACGTCTGTGGCTGTCCATCAGTACACATATCAGCACGTTGGTCCTTGGACTCAGCATGCTGACCCTTCCCGTTGACTGTTCGGGTGATTTTGGCCCATGTGGGCTGTCTGTTCGGTACACACAGGACGTCCGTGGGTGTCCACCAGCAAACACAGGACGTCCATGGCTGTCCGTGGCTGTCTGTCAGCACACACAGGACGTCTGTGGCTGTCCGTGTGTGTCCGTCAGCACACACAACACGTCCGTGGCTGTCCATCAGTACACATATCAGCACATTTGTCCTTGGACTCAGCACATTGGTCCTTGGACTCAGCACGCTGACCCTTCCCCTGGACTGTTTGGGTGATTTTGACCCACATTGGCTGTCTGTTCCATAAACACAGGACGTCCGTGGGTGTCCGCCAGCACACACAGGACCTCCATGGTTGTCCGTGGCTGTCCGTCAGCACACACAGGACGTCTGTTGCTGTCCTTGTGTGTCCGTGTGTGTCCGTCAGCACACACATGACGTCCGTGGCTTTACATCAGTACACATATCAGCACGTTGGTGCTTGGACTCAGCACGCTGACTGTAAGACCCAAACCTGGATCCCTTGATCCAACCAGTGTGCGGCCTTACCTAATATCTAAGTGTACTTCAGCCTGTTTAAATCCAATAGTTTCTAAGTCATTTTTCAATCATTGAGGTTCATGTAGTCAGACAATACAATGCGGAAGCTTAAGGTAAACATCATTTCATATATATAAGTCAATGTGATCCATACAAATCGTTCATATCATTCAGTTGCACAATAGGCTATCATAAGTTCACTGTATCAAACTATCACTACATCACACATCCCACACGGCCAAGGTCTTCATGGCTCCTTAGCCTTACCACGATCCCTGTCAGGACCTGAAAACAAAACCCACAACATATATGCATAAGAATCACAACCGATACCCTAGCAAACATCACCCTAAGCATGGTTCGGATACTTAGCCTAATCTGGCCTAAAGTGACCCTTTCTGATACTTGTCCAGAAACTAAATAAAATTCATGATAATTCATGACTAAGAGAATGGTCAAGTCAGATTTCTCAGAACCGGCCTCGATCATACTGATCTTGCCCATGAACAGCCCATATGGCCATAACTGACCACCTCTGAATCTTTAAGATAAAACTAATCTTTCACCATGAAAATTCATGATAAATAGCCAGTAAGAGATATTCATGGTCGGATCCTATCAATCCCCTTTGGAACTATAAGATCGGACCTTACATGCCTAACCAAGGCCATGGAGAGATTACACTGATCTGGCCAAGGCCTGGTGGCGTGCCCATGAGACTGAACCCACAGAACACTTAAGAATATAGTAGAGAAGAGATATATTGACAGGGAAAGAGTAATAGATGCAACCAACAACACATGGATCAATCGGCCAGACCACCCGAATTAATGGTCTTGGGCGATGACACTTGGTTAACACCATGTACCTTAGGTGTGTGCTCGGAAGTCCCCAAACTCTTCTCCACAGTCTTCTCCTCCTGTCTAGTATCCATTTCCGATCGAGTCTCCCTTGCCCACGGCTAGAACTCACCGGAATCACCAAACCTTCACACGGACTGCCTTGCGGCCAACTTCTCTCTTTTCGTTCTTCACTTCTGTAACGAATTGGGCAGAGTTTTCCCCATATCTTTCTGATGATGAAATGTCGACAGGAGGGACTTGTATTTATAGGAGAAGAGCCCACCAACTGCTCTGGGTGAACAGAAGCATCGATTGGACGATGGGGCATATGCGGTTGCACCTTTTCGCCCAAACCGTCCAACCGCTCACAACTGCTCTTCCCTTCGTTTGGGCTGATCGATCTCTGGCCCAATAGCTTGCCCACTTACATAGCTTACTTGCCAGAGTCCCTCAGACCCATCGGACCCCCATGTCCATGATCCGGACCATAACCACCCATGATCCGTAATGACCGGCCAAGACTCCAACACTCCACCCAGCTGAGATGAGCTGAGTGCTAGCTGCCCCAGCTGAGTGAGCTACTCCTCCAGCTCCAGTGAGCTAGCTCAGACTATGTGAACTCCCTTCCAGCTCCACCTAGCTGGATGAGCTGCCTCCGGACCTTGTCCAGGATCCGGACCACTCGTCCAGCTCTCATTAGCTTCCTTCCTTCTTATCTTGGTCAAGTCTCAGCCATCTGATGCACTTAAACTTCTGTTTGGACCATGATACGCTTGTCTTTAGCTCATTTGACCTGACTGGTGCATCTCCTCATACCATGGCCCGTCCTGATGGCCTTATCTAGAACTAGGGACATGACACTGGACTGTTCGGGTGATTTTGGCCCATGTGGGCTGTCTGTTCAGTACACACAGCACGTTCGTGGGTGTCCACCAGCACACACAGGACGTCTGTGGCTTTCCGTGGCTGTCCATCAGCACATACAAGACGTATGTGTGTGTCCGTGTGTGTCTGTCAGCACACACAGGACGTCCGTGGCTGTCCATCAGTACACATATCAGCATGCTGGTCCTTGGACTCAGCACGCTGGCCCTTCCCGTGGACTGTTCTGGTGATTTTAGCACACATGGGCTGTCTGTTCAGTACACACAGGACGTCCGTGGGTGTCCGCCAGCACACACAGGACGTCCGTGGGTGTCCGTCAGCACACACAGGACGTCCGTGGTTGTCCATCAGTACACATATAAGCACGTTGGTCCTTGGACTCAGCACGCTGACCCCTTCCCGTGGACTGTTCGGGTGATTTTGGCCCACGTGGGCTGTCTGTTCAGTACACACAGGACGTCCGTGGGTGTCCGCCAGCTCACACAGGACGTCCATGGCTGTCTGTGGCTGTCCGTCAGCACACACATGACGTCTGTGGCTGTCCATGTGTGTCCGTGGCTGTCCATCAGTACACATATCAGCACGTTGGTCCTTGGACTCAGCACGCTGACCCTTCCCGTGGACTGTTTGGGTGATTTTGGCCCACGTGGGCTGTCTGTTCAGTACACACAGGACGTCCGTGGGTGTCCGCCAGCACACACAGGACGTCCGTGGCTGTCCGTCCGCACACACAGGACGTCCGTGGCTGTCCGTGTGTGTCTGTCAGCACACACAGGACGTCCGTGGTTGTCCACCAGTACACATATCAGCATGCTGGTCCTTGGACTCAGCACGCTGGCCCTTCCCGTGGACTGTTCGGGTGATTTTGGCCCAAGTGGGCTGTCTGTTCAGTACACACAGGACGTCTGTGGGTGTCTGTCAGCACACACACGACGTCTGTGGGTGTCCGTCAGCACACACATGACCTCTGTGGCTGTCCGTGTGTGTCCGTCAGCACACACAGGACGTCCGTGGCTGTCCGTCAGTACACATAAATGCATGTTGGTCCCTGGACTCATCACGCTGACCCTTCTCGTGGACTGTTCGGGTGATTTTGGCCCACGTGGGCTGTATGTTCAGTACACACAGGACGTCCGTGGGTGTCTGCCAGCACACACAGGACGTCCATGGCTGTCTGTCAGCACACACAGGACGTTAGTGGCTGTCCATGTGTGTCCGTGTGTATCCGTCAGCACACACAAGACGTCCGTGGCTGTCCATCAGTACACATATCAGCACGTTGCTCCTTGGACTCAGCACGCTGACCCTTCCCGAGGACTGTTCGTGTAAGACCCGATCCTGGATTCCTCTATCCAACCAGACCGCGGCCTCACCAAACAATGCAACCAGTTCCATCTTTCATATTCAAGTTCAAGTGTTAAATAATTCTAAGTCTTTTTCAGAGTTTTGAGGTTCCAACATTCACACTTAAACAATCAAGCAACAACTAATGCAAATATATATTTCATAGATATTAACCAAGGTTCATACATCATTCATCATCCTAATAAATATTTTACACACTAGAATCGCATAAGTTCACAAGTTGCACAATAGGCTACAATAATCACACAATTTTCAGAATCAACCCAATCACCACACATCTTCCCATGGCCGCGGTCCTCATGGTGCTTTTCCCTTACCACGGTCCATTTCTGGTCCTGGATCCAACCCAAACAAACACACAATCACAAGGTTAGATTACAAAACAAGAATCAAATCACATTGCATGGTCGGATCCAATCTAGTCAAGAACAATCATCAAAAATGTCAAATCTGACCCCTCTAAAAAGAGATCCAAATACCAAATAAAATTCATGAAAACTCATGATAATTCAGAAGAAAATATTCCCATAATCAGATTCAAAAGAATCGGCTCAGATCATAGTGATCTCGGCCATGAACAGCCCACACAAGAACAAGGGACTTTCATGGGAATTTGATCAGGCCAAGGCCTTAGGATCAATGAATCCTTTCCTGTAACATCATAAAACATTCCATAGCACAACATATATGAGGAAACAGAGTAGAAGAAGTCAGAGTAAGGAGTGGCCAATCGATCCAAACCGGCCAGGCTCACACGGCCATCATCCGCGGCCTTGTCCGGTTACTCTTGGCCACACCTCTCACCTTAGGAGTTCGGTCTCCAGGAGCGACTTCCTTCTCTTTCTCCTTTGCCTTCTCCTTGTCTTTCTGCCTCAAATCCATCCTCTTCATCAAACGCCCAAACACACCAGGAACACTCAAGAACAATCTCTTGGATCAAATCGGCCGATCCAAAGTTTCTGTCTCTCTTTCTCTCTTGAATTTTCTCTGTGTTTCTGTCTGTGTGGAATGAGTAAAAACCGACCAGAATGATCAGAAATGAGAGAGAGAGGACGATTTAAACTGTCCCCAACCGCCTGGGCGAACAGTTACCAAAATCACATCCCTTCTTCCCAAAACCGTCCCATAACCGTCCCATGACCGCCCCTTGGCGGTTTCTCCCCTTTTCTTCCTTTGGCAAATCGATCACTGAGCCTCAGCTCACACTCTGGGAGCTTGCCCGATCCCTGTCCCAAGCCTAAGACCCATTTGGTTGAACCGTCCTGCACCAGGACCATCGGCTCGCCCAGTAACCGTCCCGGACTCGCCCACACTGATCCGAACCAGAACGCACCGTTCACTGGATTGAGCTGACCTCCAGCTGTTCCCAGCTGAGTGAGCTAGCCCACCAGCTCCTGTGAGCTGAACAGATCATGGTGAACTGAATACCAGCTGAACCGAGCTGATTGAACTCAAACCAACAATCGTCCAGCTGCCCAAACACTCACCCAGCTCCTTTACCCTTGTTTCCATCGTATCCTGGTTAAGTCTCAGCTGACTGATGCCCTTAACCTTCATTCAGGGCCATGATACGCTTGTCTCAAGGTCTAATGACCTGACTGGTGCGTTTCCCCGCACCATGGCCCGTCCGGCCGATCCTATCTAGGATCGGGGACATGACAAGCCACAGACGTCCAAGGACCAACGTGCTGATATGTGTACTGATGGACAGCCACAGACGTCCTGTGTGTGCTGACAGACACACAGACACACACGGACAGCCACAGACTTCCTGTGTGTGTTGACGGACAGCCACAGACAGCCACGAACGTCCTGTGTGTGCTGGCGGACACCCACGGACGTCCTTTTTGTACTGAACAGACAGCACACGTGAGCCAAAATCACCCAAACAGTCCACGGGAAGGGCCAGCGTGCTGAGTCCAAGGACAAGGGTGCTGATATGTGTACTGATGGACAGCCACGGACGTCATGTGTGTGCTGATGGACAGACACACGGAGAGCCACTGACATCCTGTGTGTGCTGACGGACAGCCACAGACAGCCACGGACGTCATGTGTGTAGTGGCGGACAACCACGGACGTCCTGTGTGTACTGAACAGACAGCCCACGTGGGCCAAAATCACCTGAACAGTCCACGGGAAGGGTCAGCGTGCAGAGTCCAAGGACCAACGTGCTGATATGTGTACTGATGGACAGCCACGAACGTCCTGTGTGTGCTGACGGACACACACAGACACACACGGACACACACGGACGGCCACGGATGTCCTGTGTGTGCTGACGGACACCCACGGACGTCATGTGTGTGCTGACGGACACCTATGGACGTCCTGTGTGTACTGAACACACAGCCCACGTGGGCCAAAATCACCCGAACAGTCCACGGAAAGGGCCAGCGTGCTGAGTCCAATGACCAGCGTGCTGATATGTGTACTGATGGACAGCCACGGACGTCCTGTGTGTGCTGACGGACACACACGGACACACACGGACAGCCACGGACGTCATGTGTGTGCTGACGGACAGCCACGGACAACCATGGACGTCCTGTATGTGATGACGGACACCCACGGACGTCCTGTGTGTACTGAACAGACAGCCCACGTTTGCCAAAATCACCCAAACAGTCCACGAGAAGGGCCAGCGTGCTAAGTCCAAGGACCAGCGTGCTGATACGTGTACTGATGGGCAGCCACGGACGTTCTATGTGTGCTGACGGACACACACGGACAACCATGGACGCCCTTCGTGTGCTGACGGACACACACGGACGTCCTGTGTGTACTGAATAGACAGCCCACGTGGGCCAAAATCACCCATAGACAGCCAAAATCAACCGAGAAGCCAAAAATTCAAAAATTGATATTTTTGAAGCAAGTATTCTGAAAGGAAACATCAAAAATATGTCAACAAAGAGTTTAGGATGTCAAGTTTTGAACAAAAGTTGCTGTAGACATCCGTTTAGACCATGATCGAACATCACCACAGGGTCGTGTATCACTTCTGTCATGTCCCCGATCCTAGATAGGATCGGCCGGACGGGCCATGGTGCGGGGAGACGCACCAGTCAGGTCATTGGACCTTGAGACAAGCGTATCATGGCCCTGAATGAAGGTTAAGGGCATCAGTCAGCTGAGACTTAACCAGGATACGATGGAAACAAGGTTAATGGAGTGGAGTGAGTGTTTAGGTAGCTGGACAGTGTTGGGTTGAGTTCAATCAGCTCGGTTCAGCTGGTATTCCGTTCACCATGTTCTGTTCAGCCCACGGGAGCTGGTGGACTAGCTCACTCAGCTGGGAACAGCTGGAGGTCAGCTAAATCCAGTGGAACGGTGCGTTCTAGTTCGGATCAGTGTGGCGAGTCCGGGACGGTTACTGGGCGAGCCGATGGTCCGAGTGCAGGACGGTTCGACCAAATTGGACTTAGGCTTGGGACAGGAAGTGGGCAAGTTTCCAGAGTGTGAGCTGAGACTCAGTGATCGATTTGTCAAAGGAAGAAAAGGGGAGAAACCGCCAATGGGCGGTTATGGGACGGTTTTGGGAAGAAGGGGTGTGGTTCTTGGTAACTGCTCGCCAGGCGGTTGAGGGCAGTTTAAGTCGTCCTCTCTCTCTGATTTCTGCCATTCTGGTCGATTTTTACTCAACTTCACACAGAGAGAAACACAGAGAAAATTTAAGAGAGAAAGAGACACACAAACCTTGGATCGGCCGATTTGATCCAAGAGATTGTTCTTGTGTGTTCCTGGTTCAGGCTCGGTCGCTACGTAGCGACCGAACGAGACGGACGCTCGGTCGCTACGTAGCGACCAAGCGAGACGGACGCTCGGTCGCTACGTAGCGACCAAGCGAGACGGACGCTCGGTCGCTACGTAGCGACCGAGCTTGGCTCGGACTCGGTCGCTACGTAGCGACCGAGCGAGACAAACGCTCGGTCGCTACGTAGCGATCGAGCTTGGCTCGAGACGGACGCTACATAGCGATCGAGCGAGACGGACGCTCGGTCGCTACGTAGTGACCGAGCGAGACGGACGCTCGGTCGCTACGTAGCGACCGAGCTTGGCTTGAGCTCGGTCGCTATGTAGCGACCGAGCTGTGTGCATGCTTGGTCGCCGCGTATCGATCGAGCTTGGCTTGTCCGCGGTCTGATTTCCATACTCGAGCGTATCGATCGAGCTTGGCTCAGGCTCGGTCGCTACTTAGCGACCGAGCAAGACGGACGCTCGGTCGTTACGTAGCGACCGAGCTTGGCTCAGGCTCGGTTGCTACATAGTGACCGAGCGAGACGGACGCTCGGTCGCTACGTAGCGACCGAGATTGGCTCGGACTCGGTCGCTACGTAGTGACCGAGCTTGGCTCGGGCTCGGTCGCTACGTAGCGACCGAGCGAGACGGACGCTCAATCGCTACGTAGCGACCGAGCTTAGCTCAGGCTTGGTCGCTACGTAGCGACCGAGCGAGACAGACGCTCGGTTGCTACGTAGTGATAGAGCTTGGCTTGGGCTTGGTCGCTACGTAGCGACCGAGCGAGACGGACGCTCGGTCGCTACGTAGCGACCGAGCTTGGCTCGGGCTCGGTCGCTACGTAGCGACCGAGCGAGACGGACGCTCGGTCGCTATGTAGCGACCGATCTTGGCTCGGGCTCGGTCGCTACGTAGCGACCGAGCGAGACAGACGCTCGGTCGCTACGTAACGACCGAGCTTGGCTCGGGCTCGGTCACTACGTAGCAACCGAGCGAGACGGACGCTCGGTCGCTATGTAGCGACCGAGATGTGTGCATGCTTGGTCGCCGCGTATCGATCGAGCTTGGCTTGTCTGCGGTCTGATTTCCATACTCGAGCTTGTCCGCGGACGATTTGGATACATGTCCGTTGCCTTCGGACAATTGGTATTTAGTGGTTCGATTGAGATTTGGACGAGATTTTACTGCAAGGCTCTTCGTAAAGATATCTTTACGAAGATTACTTTTCGTAAAAATGTTTATGCCGATTTTTACGGACTTTCAGACATTGATTCCGTCGTGACCGATTTTGACCCCAACAGTTAGCCCCCCAGCTCGTTAGAACCATGAGCTTCTAGCGTGAGGTTCTAGCGAGTGGCTTGGCAAGTTAGGCAAGTTAGGTGAGTTAGGCGGAATTAATGGTTGAAAAGGTCTGTGGTAAGTGATCTTCTCGCTCTCCTAAAAGTAGAAACGCGATAAGATTGGGGCTGCGCCTTATTACGGCTGCCTACGTACCCTTGTTGAAGGGATCAAGCCTTTCGTAGTTCGTCTTGGAGTTAAGGTTCTTATGACTAGTTTTTCAGTAGGACCATTATGGTCTAGTTTTTATGTAGCGGTTATAAGGCGTGTTGCTGCCGATGGCATTTTGTATGGGTGTAGAGGGAAGACTACGAGTTGTCGTCTCGTAATCTAACTCTGTGTGAATTGCCATATCCATAATATGTTTCGAGAGTTTTCTGCAGTGTGTAAACTTACGGGATTTTCTGAAGCCGTTCGAATATTGGCAAAGAGACAAATTTTGGGATCTCGTATCAGGGTGTTTGATACTATGCCTAGAGATGTTAGAGACCAGTGCGCTGGGTTTAGGGCAAGACCTAGGTTTACTTTCGGTTTAAGGATTGTGCGGTGACTGGCCGGCTATCGTTTTTCCTGTTGCGATTTCTTCCTGATTCGTATCGATTTAAAGTCCGCGATAGGTTCTCGGCTTATACGACTTGTTTGATACGAATCGAGCATCTCTCCGGAGACCGGAAGTGCCGGACCAAAATTTCAGATTTCTTTTATAGCGCTATTATCCTTGTGTCGGATGTAAGAGAGTCATCTTCGTGAGATGGCTATGTCTGTTTAGGACGTTGAGAGTTTGTTGTGATCAGCAACAAACTTAATGGTAAAAAATACTGTTTCGAGTCTTCGCGAAGAATATTTTTTGAGAAGATGTTAGTGCGTATGACTGTTTGGTCTTCCATGAAGGTGTTTTTATCGAGGAAGGAAATTTCGTCAAAGAACTAATCTTCAGGCGTCTGCAACGTCTCGCGATGCTGAAGATTTGTTATTTTTTCGTATGCCACGTTTCGTGCTTGAAATGTTCGCGGGCTTGAAGATATTTCGCGATGTTGCAAGGGTTTAGTCTTAGCCATGCGTTTGAAAAAAATTCTAGTTTGACTACGAATGTTCGCAGCCAAAATTGTTGTTCATGTTTGGATGCTAATAGTTTTATTTGCGATCGAGGAATTATGACTGAGGTGTCGTGTAAATTTGTCCGTGGGAACAAGCGTTTTCCTTCATAATGCGTTTGTGAAGTGTTGGCCTTCCGAGATGTATTTCGTGCACTTTTTAGGATGTTTCGTATAGCTCTAGAAGCTTTGTTACGATTATTTCCTTACATGCCGCGTATTATGGTTAAAACGTTGCGGGCTTAAAGTGAATTAAGGAGCGTATTGAACTTGGTCAATTTTCGAAAAGTTTAGATTTTCCGTTAACCGTTTGGTTGTTAGGACTTAGTTCCATTACGAAGAATTTATCATATGATTTCCGACTGTGGGCTATACGATAATTTATCATATCACATAACCGATTTTACGAAGGTCGTAACTCAGTGATATGTATACATATGTCAAAGTAGCATTGTTTCTGCGGGTTCTACGAGAAACGTTCCCGCTGTGATTTTGACCTTAGGTGAAAGTTGCTTGGAGTTACCCATGGAGTATTACCGAAGTTTATTCCAATACGATCTAGTCGCGGGACGTTTTTCATAGGTTACGCTTGGACTGTGATTTGGTTGTTTCTACGTTGACGACTTGGGATATGTCGGTTCCGAGGAAATTGCCAGAAATGAATCGGTTTTAAGACGACGTTCATGTCTCTAACTTTTTCTCTTTTTAGGAAGCGAGCTTGATATGTGTGGCGATCGTTTCTCGACTTTCGGAGAGTTTAGAATGGTTTGCAAGATCTGGATGAACAATTATGGAACAATATATCGAGACAGGAAAAATCGCTTAAAACTTAGTTCGCTAGACTATCCGCCTAGGTTTTACGTTCCCTAAAGTTCTATGGCAGCCTCAAAGTAATTTCCTACGAAAATTCCAAGTCTGATTTCAAAAATTTCAAGTCGGAAATACCTTAGTTCTCTCAAAGATGCAGTTTTGTCCCTTCTCAGTTTTGCGTGCTCATTTCCGTTTCCTATTCTCGTGTATGTTCGCCATTTTCGATATTGGTGTTTATCCTTTGAAACTTGACATTTATCTTCCGAACTTGACTGTTATCTTCTCCTTAGATAAGACGTCGATTTTTGTAAAAAGGTTCAACGTAATCGTATAGTTAAGGCGGCTAAGGTGTTAAGTTAACCATTGCCGTTTTATACGATTAATCTGAATCCATGCGAGAAAATAGGTCTTTGCAGTTTTTTTTTTATATCGTAAAGTCTCAATGGTAACTTCAATCGACGCGAAACAAGAGACGTTTCGATCGAGATTCGAAAGTGAACGCAAAGATGGAGGTAGGGTGAGCAGAAACAAGCCAAGGAGTTTAAGATGAGGTTTACTTGTTTTTGTCGTAAAATCTCAACGGAAACTCCGATTGAGACGAAACGAAAAGCGTTTCGATAATAATTCAAAGGAGAACGCAAAGGAGGACCCCTTTGAGGCCTGACAGGTCGCTATAGCGAGTGAGGATGTCATCTCGGTCGCTATAGCGAGTGGAAGGGAGCCGAGACGAGTCCCACTTGTTTTCGTCGTAAAATCTCAACGGAAACTCCGATTGAGACGAAACGAAAAGCGTTTCGACGAGGATTCAAAAGACAACCCAAAGGAGGACCTTTCTGAGGCCTTACAGGTCGCTACGTAGCGACTGACAGTCTGACAGGTCGCTACGTAGCGAGTGGAAGCAAGCCGAGACGAGTCCCACTTGTTTTCGTCGTAAAATCTCAACGGAAACTCCGATTGAGACGAAACGAAAAGCGTTTCGATGAGGATTCAAAAGAGAACCCAAAGGAGGACCTTTCTGAGGCCTTACAGGTCGCTACGTAGCGACTGACAGTCTGACAGGTCGCTACGTAGCGAGTGGAAGCAAGCCGAGACGAGTCCCACTTGTTTTCGTCGTAAAATCTCAACGGAAACTCCGATTGAGACGAAACGAAAAGCGTTTCGATGAGGATTCAAAAGAGAACCCAAAGGAGGACCTTTCTGAGGCCTTACAGGTCGCTACGTAGCGACTGACAGTCTGACAGGTCGCTACGTAGCGAGTGGAAGCAAGCCGAGACGAGTCCCACTTGTTTTCGTCGTAAAATCTCAACGGAAACTCCGATTGAGACGAAACGAAAAGCGTTTCGACGAGGATTCAAAAGAGAACCCAAAGGAGGACCTTTATGAGGCCTTACAGGTCGCTATGTAGCGACTGACAGTCTGACAGGTCGCTACGTAGCGAGTGGAAGCAAGCCGAGAAGAGACCTACTTGTTTTCGTCGTAAAATCTCAACGGAAACTCCGATTGAGACGAAACGAAAATATTTCGACGAGGATTCAAAAGAGAACCCAAAGGAGGACCTTTCTGAGGCCTTACAGGTCGCTATGTAGCGAGTGGAGAGTTGGCTTGAGCTCGGTCACTACGTAGCGACCGAGCAGCGTGTGTGCTCGGTCGCTACGTAGCGACCTAGCAGGGTGCGTGCTCGGTCGCTACTTAGCGACCGAGCCGTGTGCGTGCTCGGTCGCTACGTAGCGACCGAGCAGCGTGTGCGTGCTTGTCGCTACGTAGCGACCGAGCAGTGTGCGTGCTCGGTCGCTACGTAGCGACCGAGCTGTGTAATCGTTTTGTTGTGTTTCCTTTTTCCGCGATTAACGTAGGGGTTTTTCAGCGGTTTTTTTGGGAGAACAAGTTTTATCCTTCCGAAATGTTTTCGGAAAACGTGTTTTGGTAAAACCCTTACGCATCGAGATTTGTTTACGGGGTTTTGATAAGATTTATCGTTTCCCTTCTTGTTTACAGGGAGAAATCGCGAGCTTGTTTTAGTGCTCTTCCTGTGGCGGAATGTCGCGACTAAATTTTCGATTTTGTTGAAAACTACGGCGTTTGCGTAAGCGTTGGCCATAGGAGCAGTCAGTGCTGCGAGTTTGTCTTTCATATATCCAAACATCGTTTCGATCAAGCGTTTTGTGGCCATGAGTAAGAGTAATCCGTAACCCCCCCCTCCTTCTAGCGCCAAACTGTGGGAACCGAAATTTGCACTGTCGATTTCCGTTTAAATAAGGAAACTAGGAAAACCTTAATTTCCCAGAGGACCCGGATCTCTGCGAGAGCCAACGATAAGTAACCAAACAAATGCGGAAAATATGAGAAAACATGATAAAACGAATTTACAAAGAAAGTAGATCTTATTTCGAATTCGCGTAAGAGCGTTGCGATCATTACATAAGAATACAAAGGCTTTGGCCGCAGGGACCGTCAGCGAGTTACCTAGTTCTAGCAACATAAAACCCTAATCCTAGTTGAGTCGCAGCTCGATAACAAAGGACGAAAAAGATATCTAAAAGGCTTAGATTGATTTCGGACTGAACCTTGTTAAAGGCTGCCTACGTACCCCGTTCGAGGATCAAGCCGAACGTAGTTCAATTGATAGAGCTGGACAAGAGATCGAACTGCCTGGGCGAGTTCGTCTAGTAATTGAGTGCCAGTCATAGAAACCGAACTTGTCGAGAATAAAGCCTAAAGTTTCTAAGTGCAAAGAATTCCGAATCTAAAAAGTTCTCCCCCATGCTCCTCGCCTAGGACTCCTTATATACTAGCTCCAAGGTCGGTTTACGCTTTTACTCTTCTGCCCTTAAGCCGTCATAGCATAAAAATGGAGATATTCCATTTTTCCCGATTTTCACAATTATCTTCAAAACTTCCGTATTTATCCGCGGAAACTTGACATTTATCCTTCCTTGTGGACCAAGTGTAAACCGGGCTGTGGTTTATGGGCTTTTGGTTAAGAAATCGCAGGATGGGCCTCGAGTCGTGTTTTAGGTCCCTTTGGGCCGTCTTCCGACTCGAAGAGTTTACTACGATTTCTTTCAACAAAGAAAGAACTTTCCGCGGTTTCTAATCCGCGAAGTTTGATCGATGATTTAGAATAGCGGAAAACATAGACTGAGCTCGCTACAGTCTTCGAGAGATAGCATTTGAAGGTTTGACGAGAATGCATGGACTGGTTTCATACCGATGTTTGGAAGAGATCGGTCGCTATGCAGCGACCAAACTTTGGCTCGAGCCCGGTCGCTACGTTGCGACCGAGCGAGATGGACGCTCAGTCGCTACGTAGCGACCGAGCTTGTCTCAGGCTCGGTCGCTACATAGCGACCAAGCGAGACGGACGCTCGGTCGCTACGTAGCGACCGAGCTTGGCTCAGGCTCGGTCGCTACATAGCGACCGAGCGAGACCGACGCTCGGTCGCTACTTAGCGACCGAGCGTTGCAACGTAGCGACCGAGCGAGACGGACGCTCTGTCGCTACGTAGCGACCGAGCTTGGCTCAGGCTCGGTCGCTATGTAGCGACCGAGAAAGACGGACGCTCGGTCGCTACGTAACGACCGAGCGAGATTGACGCTCGGTCGCTATGGAGCGACCGAGCTTGGCTCGGCCTCGGTCGCTACGTAGCGACCGAGCGTGGCTCGGGCTTGGTCGCTACGTAGCGACCGAGCGAGACGGATGCTCGGTCGCTACGTAGCGACCGAGCTTGGCTCGGGCTCAGTCTCAACGTAGCGACTGAGCGAGACGGACGCTCGGTTGCTACGTAGCGACCGAGCTTGGCTCGGGCTCGGTCGCAACGTAGCGACCGAGCGAGACGGACGCTCGGTCACTACGTAGCGACCGAGCTTGGCTCAGGCTCGGTCGCTATGTAGCGACCGAGCTTGGCTCGGGCTCGGTCGCTACGTAGCGACCGAGCGAGAGGGACGCTCGGTCACTACGTAGCGACCGAGCTTGGCTCGGGCTCGGTCGCTACGTAGGGACCGAGCGAGACGGACGCTTGGTCGCTACGTAGCGACCGAGCTTGGCTCGGGCTCGGTCACAACGTAGCGACCGAGCGAGACGGACGCTCGGTCGCTACGTAGCGACCGAGCTTGGCTCAGGCTCGGTCGCTATGTAGCGACTGAGCGAGACGGACGCTCGGTCGCTACGTAGCGACCGAGCTTGGCTCGAGCTCGGTCTCTACATAGCGACCGAGCGAGATGGACGCTCGGTCGCTACATAGCGACCGAGCTTGGCTCGAGCTCGGTCACTACATAGCGACCGAGCGAGACGGACACTCGGTCGCTACGTAGCGACCGAGCGAGACGGACGCTCGGTCGTTACGTAGCGACCGAGCTTGGCTCGGACTCGGTCACTACGTAGCGACCGAGCGAGACGAATGCTCGGTCGCTACGTAGCGACCGAGCTTGGCTCGGGCTCGGTCGCTATGTAGCGACCGAGCGAGACGGACGCTCGGTCGCTATGTAGCGACCAAGCTTGGCTCGAGCTCGGTCGCTATGTAGCGACCGAGCTGTGTGCATGCTTGGTCGCCGCGTATCGATCGAGCTTGGCTTGTCCGCGGTCTGATTTCCATACTCGAGCTTGTCCGCGGCCGATTTGGATACATGTCCGTTGCCTTCGGACAATTGGTATTTAGTGGTTCGATTGAGATTTGGACGAGATTTTACTGCAAGGCTCTTCGTAAAGATATCTTTACGAAGATTACTTTTCGTAAAAACGTTTATGCCGATTTTTACGGACTTTCAGACATTGATTCCGTCGTGACCGATTTTGACCCCAACAATGTGGACGAGCAGCAAGAGCAAGTCCCTGGAGACAATACTGGGTCGTCCAACGTTGGTGCTGGAAGTGGCCAGAATGTTGAAGAAAGCAATGTTCGGGTCACTGGTGCCGAGGAGGTCATTGAGCCGACCATAAGGGGCTTGGTGGAGGCTATGCAGATCATGGGAGCTCAGATAGCCTCCTTGACACAGGCGTTCACACCATTGGTGAACTCGTCCGTGGGACAGGCTAATCCTCCGGTTCGTGTTGCTGCTGGAGTGGCTGATGTTGGTACTGGCCGTGTGGCTGAGGTGATTTAGATTGACCCACCGGTTAGGCCAGTGCATGGTATGGACTACCTGAAGGTGCTGGAGCATATCTCCAAGTTGGGGACCAAACACTTTGCTGGAAGTGTTGATCCTATGGAGGCGGACGAGTGGAGAACCAGGTTGGTTCGAAACTTCAAGTCCACACGATGTCCTGAGGATTACCAAAAGGACATAGCAGTACACTTCCTGGAGGGAGATGCACATAATTGGTGGTTAGCTTTGGACAAGCGTACCAATGGTACCATTGAGCACTTTGCTGACTTCGAGGTTGAATTCAACCATAAGTACTTTCCTGCTGAGGCGTGGGATCGTTTGGAGTCTAAGTTCCTGGACTTGACTCAGGGACGGAGGACTGTTCGTGAGTATGAAGAAGAGTTCAATCGACTCAGGAGGTATGTGGGAAGAGAACTGGAGGATGAGAAGGTTCAGGTCCGAAGGTTCATCCGAGGTCTAAGGGTGAAGCTTCGAACCTACTTTTCTGTTTGTAAGTTCCACACAGTTTCTGAGTTCGTTGAGAGGATGGCCTTGCTGGAGACCAACCTCACCGAGGAGGGTAAGCAGAAGCTGAAGAGTGTGGTGGTATCCTCGGGTCAGAGTGGTGACAAGAAGAGGAAGAGGGACTCGACCGAAGAGGGTAAAACCTCAAGTGGTAGGTGAGAGTGCCCTAAGTGTGGTCGCTACCACGGTGTAGAGTGCTGGAAGGCCATGGGCGCCTGCACTCGATGTGGTAAGATGGATCACTCAGCCAAGGATTGTCCAAGCCCGTTGGGTGAGTCCAGGACCTGTCATCACTGCGGCCAGAAGGGCCATTACCGCAGGGATTGCCCTAAGTTGCAAGGCAACCAGAGTAAGGGTCGTGGAGAGGCTAACAGGCCAGTCCAGGGACGAGGCCAGACCTCAACACCTCCTGTGTATGAACTATCCAAGGATGTGGGTGGGACTCAGCCTTTCCAAGCGATCACTGGTAACATTCTAGACTATTACTTTTACAATTCCAGTAGAATTGCATGGTATGGAACCTAGGATGGATAGATATACTTTGAAGGGTCTTGTGTAGGGACTTTAAGTATTGGTGGTGTGGAAACACACACATTATTTGATACTGGAGCTACACATAATTTTGTGAGTCCAAGTATGATTGGAAAAGGTTTGTTCCAGTATGGAACATGGGATGGTCCTGAACGAGTGAGTGCGGCCGGAGGGCAAGTTATGAACTCACTCGGTCTGGTTAAGGACATCCTTGTGGTGATCTTGGATAGGCCGATGCCTATAGATCTGATTGTTGTCCCCCTCAAGCATCATGAAGTGATCTTGGGCATGGACTGGTTGGGGAAGTATCGGGCAACTCTAGATTGTCACCGGGGAAGGGTGCAACTTGAGAACGAGTTTGGACCCCCGATTAAGTACCAAGGAATCAAGCCAACCTCTTGTAGTTTGGTGGTTTCAGCAGTCCAAGTAGAACGGATGCTTGGAAATGGTTGTGAGGCCTTTTTGGCTACCATTTACACTGATGAGGTTGTAGGGGCCTGTGACCCAGAGGGTATACCAATGGTTCGGGAATTTCAGGATGTGTTTGGGGCACTACAGGGCATTCCCCCTGATAGGGCTGACCCATTCATCATTGAATTGGAACCTGGAACGGCCCCATTATCAAAAACTCCATATAGAATGGCGCCAGCTGAGATGGCAGAGCTGAAGAAGCAACTTGAGGAGTTGCTTGAGAAGGGGTTCATACACCCTAGTGTATCACCTTGGGAAGCACCAGTCCTATTTGTTAAGAAAAAGGATGGTATCTTTAGGTTGTGCATTGATTATAGTGGTTTGAACAGGGTGACTGTAAAGAACAAGTACCCTTTACCCAGGATTGATGAGTTGTTGGATCAACTCCGTGGAGCCAAGTGGTTCTCCAAGATTGACCTGGCCTCTGGGTATCATCAGATCCCCATTGCACCAGGTGATGTGAGGAAGACAGCGTTCCGAACTAGGTATGGCCACTATGAGTTTGTGGTTATGTCGTTCGGACTGACCAATGCACCTGCTGCATTCATGAAGATGATGAACGACATCTTCAGGGAATACTTGGACGAGTTTGTGATCATCTTCATTGATGATATACTCGTGTATTCCAAGACCAAGGAGGACCATGAAAGACACCTTAGGTCGGTGTTGGGCCGTCTGATGGAACAGCCAAAGAATGCTATGGAAGTTAGAAGCTTCTTGGGGTTGGCTGGTTATTACAGAAAATATGTCAAGGGGTTCTCGAGCATAGCTCAACCTATGACTAAGCTGACAGGCAAAGACGTGAGGTTCACATGGTCTGAGGAGTGTGAGAAAAGTTTTGCAGCACTCAAGAACATGTTGACTAATGCACCTGTTCTGGTGTTGCATGAGGCTGATCAGCCTTATATGGTGTATACGGATGCATCCATAACTGGTCTTGGTTGTGTTTTGACACAACATGGGAAGGTGATAGCCTATGCTTCCAGACAGCTAAGGAAGCATGAAGGTAACTATCTGACCCATGATTTGGAGATGGCTGCACTAACTTAAGGTGCTAAGGTTCAAATACTCACAGACCATAAGAGCTTGAAGTACATATTCACTCAGCCTGAGTTAAACTTAAGGCAGAGGAGATGGATGGAGTTTGTTGCAGATTATGATCTGGACATAGCTTATCATCCTGGGAAAGCTAACCTAGTGGCTGATGCTTTGAGCCGCAGAAGGGCTGAAGTGTCATCTGAGAGGGAGGCAGTGAACCAGGCCGATCTCCTGACCAGGATCAGGCAAGCACAGAGCCTGGATGAAAATCTAAAGAAGATACCCGCCAATGACAAGACAGAGTACCAGACGGCTGACAATGGTACCATCTTGGTCAATGGGAGGGTCAGTGTTCCTAATGATAAGGAACTCAAAGAAGAGATTATGAGACAGGCTCATAAGTCTAAGTTTTCAGTTCATCCTGGACTGAACAAGATGTATAGGGATCTGAAAAGGTACTACCATTGGGTAAGGATGAAATCTGATGTTGCAGAGTGGGTGGCTAAGTGTCCCACTTGTCAACTGGTGAAGGCAGAACATCAGGTTCCCAGTGGTCTACTTCAGAACCTACCCATACCAGAATGGAAATGGGATCACATCACAATGGATTTTGTGACTGGGTTTCCCACGACCAGAAATAAGAAAGATGCAGTATGGGTTGTGGTCGATCGGCTGACCAAGTCGGCTCATTTCCTGCCTATCAAGAAAGGGGATGGGGTCGACAGGATTGTGCAAGTGTATCTGGACGAGATAGTGAGGTTGCATGGTGTTCCAGCAAGCATTGTCTCGGACAGGGATCCAAGATTTACATCTTATTTCTGGCAGGCTTTCCAAAAGGCCTTGGGAACCAGAGTGAATATGAGCACATCTTATCATCCTCAAACGGATGGGCAGTCTGAAAGGACAATCCAAACCTTGGAGGATATGCTAAGGGCTTGTGTGTTAGACTGGGGAGAGTCTTGGGAAAGACACTTACACTTAGTGGAGTTTGCTTACAACAACAGCTTCCATACAAGCATTGGTATGTTCCCATATGAGGCTTTGTATGGTAGGCCGTGCAGGACACCCCTATGCTGGACCCAAGTGGGGGAGCGTAGCATGTTGGGTCCTGAGATTGTAGAACAGACCATTGAGAAGATCAGGATCGTCAAAGAGAAGATGAAGGAGGCGCAGGACCGCCAAAAGAGCTATGCAGTCAAGCGTAGGAAACATCTTGAGTTTGAGGTCAATGACCTGGTGTATCTCAAGATGATTACCTTTAAGGGTAGGACCAGGAATTCTGGACGAAAGAAACTGGATCCTAGGTACTAGGGTCCATTCAGGATCATAGAGAGAGTGGGTGCAGTGACATACAAGTTGGACTTGCCATCAGCAATGGATGCATACCACAACGTGTTCCATGTATCCCAACTCCGGAAATGCTTGTCTGAACAAGACATTGTCTTGCCCGAGATTCCTGCTGACCTTGGTAAGGACTTGGCTTTGGAAACCTTGCCGGTTCGGATTGTGGATCGGTCAGAGAAAGCTATGAGAAGGAAGACAGTTCCCATGATCAAAGTGGTGTGGGATTACAGAAGCAAAGATGAAAGCTATGTCTCCGGATTGGTACAAAAATTTCTACCGGACGAAACACTTAACATCGATTCGAGGACGAATCCTAAGTTAGTGGGGGAGACTTGTCATGTTTCCGATCCTAGATAGGATCGGCCGGACGGGCCATGGTGCGGGGAGACGCACCAGTCAGGTCATTGGACCTTGAGACAAGCGTATCATGGCCCTGAATGAAGGTTAAGGGCATCAGTCAGCTGAGACTTAACCAGGATACGATGGAAACAAGGTTAAAGGAGTGGAGTGAGTGTTTACGTAGCTGGACGAGTGTTGGGTTGAGTTCAATCAGCTCGGTTAAGCTGGTATTCAGTTCACCATGTTCTGTTCAGCTCACGGGAGCTGGTGGACTAGCTCACTCAGCTGGGAACAGCTTGGAGGTCAGCTCAATCCAGTGGAACGGTGCGTTCTGGTTCGAATCAGTGTGGACGAGTCCGGGACGGTTACTGGGCGAGCCGATGGTCCGAGTGCAGGACGGTTCGACCAAATTGGTCTTAGGCTTGGGACAGGAAGTGGGCAAGTTTCCAGAGTGTGAGCTGACACTCATTGATCGATTTGTCAAAGGAAGAAAAGGGGAGAAACCGCCAATGGGCGGTTATGGGACGGTTTTGGGAAGAAGGGGTGTGGTTCTTGGTAACTGCTCGCCAGGCGGTTGAGGGCAGTTTAAGTCGTCCTCTCTCTCTGATTTCTGCCATTCTGGTCGATTTTTACTCAACTTCACACAGAGAGAAACACAGAGAAAATTCAAGAGAGAAAGAGAGACACAAACCTTGGATCGGCCGATTTGATCCAATAGATTGTTCTTGTGTGTTCCTGGTGTGTTTGGGCGTGTGATCAAGAGGATGGATTTGAGGCAGAAAGACAAGGAGAAGGCAAAGGAGAAAGAGAAGGAAGTCGCCCCTAGAGACCGAACTCCTAAGGTGAGAGGTGTGGCCAAGAGTAACCGGACAAGGCCGCGGATAATGGCCGTGTGAGTCTGGCCAGTTTGGATCGATTGGCCACTCCTTACTCTGACTTCTTCTACTCTGTTTCTTCATATATATTGTGCTATGGATTGTTTTATGATATCACAGGGAAGGATCCATCGATCTTAGGCTTTGGCCTGATCAAATCCCCATGAAAGTCCCTTGTTCTTGTGTGGGCTGTTCATGGCCGAGATCACTATGATCTGAGCCGGTTCTTTTAAATCTGATTATGGGAATATTTTTCTTCTGAATTGTCATGATTTATCATCAATTTTATTTGGGATTTGGATCTCTTTTTAAAGGGGCCAGACTTGACATTTTTGATGACAGTTCTTGACTAGATTAGATCTGACCATGCAATGTGAACTGATTCTTGTTTTGTAATCTAACCTTGTGATTGTGTGTTTGTCTGTCTTGGATCCAGGCCAAGAAATGGACCGTGGTAAGGGAATAGCACCATGAGGACCGCGGCCATGGGAAGATGTGTGGTGATTGGGTTGATTCTGAAAATTGTGTGATTATTGTAGCCTATTGTGCAACTTGTGAACTTATGCGATTCTAGTGTGTGATCTATTTATTAGGATGATGAATGATGTATAAACCTTGGTTATTATCTATGAAATATCTATTTGCCCTAGTTGATGTTGGAATGTTTAAGTGTGAATGTTGGAAACCTCAAAACTCTGAAAAAGACTTAGAATTATTTAACACTTGAACTTGAATATGAAAATGAAATTGGTTGCATTGTTTGGTGAGGCCGCGGTCTGGTTGGATTGGGGAATCCAGGATCGGGTCTTACAACTTCCCCCTTCAGTGCCCATGAAACTGCCTTTCTACACACATCTGCCCTAAAGGCTGTCTTGGCCTTTGGGAATGAATTTCGGTCATCTACCTTCTTTCCTCACCATTTTCGTGTGTTCTCAGGCCCTGGAGGATGCTTTGGGTGTAACATCACGGATCAAAGCCTCCATAAAGTCGCTCATATCTTCCCCCCTTGATCTCTCCCAAAACTGCCTCTTTATGGCCTTCACACCACCATGGGTCTTGGATTGGGAATCCGACTAACTCTCTGTCTTTTCACTGTGTTTCTTTGTGTTTCAGAGTGTAGGAGGAAGCCCTGGCGTGCCTGCAAAGGCACGGACTTGCCTGCCTTTTATAGAAGAAGGGGTAGTTACCTTTCCAAAGGTTTCACCCTTTCGGTATCATTTCTGGCCATTGATTTAATCAATTGCCCAGATCACACCCTTTCGCCTCTGGCAGTTACCAGACGTCCTGGAACTGTCAAACCACTCCTGGACATGTTCAAAACAAGCCCACACGGATTGCCCAAGCTTCTGTCTCAATCCCAAGAGCCAACCAGCCCATTGGCACACACGGGTCACCCACATGGCCCGGCCACTGTCCAGACCCGGCGCTACTGCCCATGACTTGAACACTCAGTCCAGCTGAGTTGATCTGATCCCCAGCTGACCCAGCTGAGTGAGCTAGACCTTCCAGCTCAGGGAGCTGACCTACACTTCAGTGAGCTACATCGAGCTGCACTACACTTCACCTATCTGGTCGAGCTTGCTTACTGCATCGCCCAACTGTTATACACTGTTTCCAGCTTGCTTCCTTTATCTTCTTCAATCCATGTAAGTCCCTTGGTCTATTTCCAGACCTAGACTTAGTTCTCCCAGGATCCATTCTGATCACTCACTTCATCGAGCTTCACCCGGATCTCGTCCAGCTACCAGCTCGCTTGTCCAGCTCCTTTGAGCTTGCCTCTGCCTTATTTTTGGTTAAGTTCCTGCTACCTGATTCCCTTAACACGTTTTGGACCATGACACGCTTGTCCTTAGGTCATGTGACCTGACTGGTGCGTCTCCTCGCACTAATGTCTGTCCGGACGGTCCTATCCAGGATCGGGGATGCTACAAGTCTCCCCCACTTAGAATGGATTCGTCCTCGAATCCGGTGGTGCTGACGCCCTGCCTTAAGACCATAGGTTCCAACCTAACTCTTTGCATTCAGAAAATGGAGCATGCTCGTTTGGTTATTCCAAACCAATTCATTGCATCTCCATCTATGTTCCTTCTCATTGATTACACCTTGATCATCATATATATACAAGTCTTATCAAGTGGTCCATCAAGCACCCATACAAGGACATGACGGGTGTCACTGACCCAACTCTCCAGGTTGCGGTCCTTGTAGACACCAAGTCCATATCTCTCTTTTGAATGTCGTCTTTTCTAGACCTCACTCTTTTTTCAGATCTTAGTCGATGACTAGATCAAATTCAGTCACTAGGAACATACTGCATACTTAAGTCTTAGAAGATTCAACCAATCTCCAAGCCACTCGATGCACCAGCCAAGTCCTAGAGAACATGTTCCAATATTTAGGCTGCTCACTCTACCATGAGTCCTAACATATTTTTTTCTGTTTCCTGAAGTCCTTCCCGGACAGTAAGGCTTATGATTCCAGCCACCAATTACTGGATCATTCCTTAACCAGCCACAGCCTCTCCTAGCTTGGCCATATTGTGATCTTAGTCCCTACAAGACTAAACCGCCTCATCTTGACTTCTGTCCAAACCGGACTTTGTCATATTTCAATCCTGGTCCATTTAGGACGTGATCATATTCCAGTCCTGGTCCACTCATGGACTTGACCGTTACACCCCGACCATAGGTCCATCTCTGAGTAGGTCATGTCCTGATCCTCATCCTTTGCCGGACTTGATCATATTGCGGTTCTGGTCCACTCCAGGACTCAACCATCTAACCCCAACCATAGGTCAATCTCCGACTTGGTTGTGCTGCGATCCTCATCCCTCACTGGACTTGATCGACTTCAGCTCAGCCATCTCGGCAGGAGCCATACAATAGGGACTTTTGAACATTGGGGCCGTCCCTGGTTCCAGTTCTGCTATGTTCGGATCAGCCCTATCAGGGGGATTTCCCTGTAGCGCCCGAAACACGTCCTCGAACTCACTGACCAGCGGAATCCTGTCCGGGTCACCAGCCCCTTCAACCTCCTTAGTGGCTATTGTGGCCAGTAAGGTTCACAACCCTTCTCAAGCATCCTTTCCACTTGGATTGCTGATATCACTAAGCATCCAGAGGTCGGACAAATACTTTGGAACCTGATCGGGGGTCCACACCCACTCTCAAACTGCACCCAACTCCAGTGACAGTCCAAGGTGGCCCGATTCTTCCCAAGCCAGTCCATGCCTATCACCTCGTGATTCTCAAGGCGGAAAACAGTCAGGTCCGCAGTCATTACCCTGACTGTGATCAATACCAGGATGTCTCTTTCCAGTCCTAGTGAATCCATCACCTGCTCACCGGCTTCATTCACTATGACAAGACAATCCTTTGTTCCCATCTGGAACAATCCATTTCCGATTATTAAGTAACTAGATGAGTAGGATTTTGGTTTGTTCACACATCTGGAAAATGTCCCATACCATCTCCAATGTGCCACACTTCTGTGAAGAAGTGTTTATAATATCTTCAATCCCCATCATACAAAAATACTTAACATCGTGTTTCCAATTCCTCTTGGAATTGATCCATTCCATTCACTCAATCTTAAGGAATCCTACCTTGACTTACACTGAGTCCGAGCTGATCCATCTGATCACAAGCCCACTCATGTACTAGCCATGTAGTGTCTCCCTTAGACCAATATGAACATCGCATATGTTCACGTGTTTCAAACGGCCACCAAGGGATAACACGAACCTCCACGAGAGTGCTGCACGTTTCTTTCAACCTAAGCCACTCTCTGATCCATGTTACTTCCCTTGTCCAGGTCGTTCATACAAAGATATTTCATTGTGTCCATTGTCCAATACGGCTATTACTTCCAAATAACTAGATAACTAACCTTTCTGTTTTCAGGGTTTTGCCCTTGGAGAGTGCATCTTGGCTAAGCCGGCTCATCTTGGAACTCCCTGTTCACAAGCATGTAACCCATTCTTACCTCAACTCTCTCTTGGCTCACCACAACTAAGGTTCCAAGTCCTCTCAGTTTTCAGAAATAATATCGGTTTGGAACTCAAAATCTTTGAGCACTGTCTTTAACAGGATCAAGCATGTTCTGATACCAACTTGTAAGGCCCCGACCCGGTTGCCTAAGCCGCAGTCGATACCTCACGTCGCTCGGTCCATACACTGACCGAACCTCTCAAATTTTTTCCCTTTATTTAAAACATCGCCCATAGGCGAGGGCTAACCCAAATCTTAGCTTAAGACTATCTTAGTCATTCCCTAGCTTAGATCATTTCAACTTATGCACAGCGGATTAATATCTACTTAATCATTGGTCTAAGACCAATATAATACTTGTCTGGTCGAATCACCTCAGCTAATGGTTAGTATACTCAACTACCAGCTCCAAGGTCAATCCCGAACCCAAATCAAGTCATACAAATCTGAGGTGACATTCCCCTAACCATTCTATCTAGATCTATGCTACATTGCTAGATCATACCTTTGTCACATCCACGGAGCTTGTTATCTCATCGGCCCAACTGCTCTAGCTGAATAAACTCATAAACCAGCTGATCGAGCTGTCACACTCGAACTGAGCTAACTCCGAGTTATGGCCAGCTGCCATATACTGCGTCCAGATTCTTTACACATAAAACAACACCTCTAGGTACTTAGTCATTCAGCCAACCATCCCCACAGACTTAAGTAACCCTTGAGAAGTCTTCAAACAGCTGAGGACATGCATATGGCCCTTACCGGCTCATGCACTGTCCCACATCCTTTTGCCTTATCAGCTTATGATATCAAGTCCAGCTCATGGACTAAAAATACCCATCAGATCCTAAGTCAATCAACCAACCACCCCACTTGACCCAGAACTGATGAGTCTTCACATGTACCTAACCGGCCATGGAACCATATCCCAACGAAGCCGATCAGTCCTTCTCTTACAACCAGTGCATCCTTTGATAAATCAGATCAGACACCTTGATCCATCATCTATGGATCAGGTCGTCCATCATTACCCAAGATCAGATAACCCACGGCCTTCCTTGATTAATAATACACCAGCTCAGTACTTGTGGTCCATACCACTTGCACTAGCCTTACTCACCTCCATGGCTTGCTGCTGATTCCAACATATTGGACCTTGCAATCCACATGGTTCCTTTGATACCAGGACCCCCATGTGTCTCCTCCATTTGACGGATTAATGGTTCACAAATGACCAAACCCTACATCACTCCATCAGCAAAGCATCAATATGCTCTCAGATACAAAAATGACCTCTTCCAAATATGCTCCAATAACTAATTAAAATTCATGATAATTCATGATAAATCCCAACTAAGAGAATGCCATAGTCAGAATTTGCAGAACCGACCTCTATCCTATAGATCTCGGCCAAAATCAGGCAAACCGGCCCAAAGTGGACATCATCAAATCAATTCCTAAAAATTGATTAAAATTCATGAAAACTCATGATAAATCATAACTAAGAGATTCCCATAATCATATTCCAAAGAATCAAACCAGACCATATAGATCTTGATCAAGAACATCCCGGCCAAGGCCATGAGCACCATTCATGAACTCGCCAAGGCCATGGTTTAGTGTCATCAAGTCTGATCCAACAGACTACACCCTAATCATTCATAATATATATAGTCCTCAAGGACATGCCGTACTTGGCCATAATCAATTCCACAGTCAACAGAATTGTAATTCAAAAGGTAATCATAAAACGGGTTACCTTATACATGATCTGACTAGATCATGTGCCATTCCTTATTATGTTCGGCCATGCTCCTCCAATGCACGCCTCTATCAATCCTTATCATATACTTTCAGTATTGATAAGGTCCATTAATGGGTCGCACCCATCCTCCCTTCCATGGAACTCCCATGAAACCACTTTCTACACTGCATCTACTTTCAAGGCTGTCTTGGCCTGTAAGAGTGGAGTCCGGCCTTCTCCCTTTTCTCCTAACCATTTTCGTGTGTCCCCAGGCTGTACAAGAAACCTAGGACGTGATCATCCATGATCGAACATCACCACAGGGTCGTGCATCACTTCCCCCTTCAGTGCCCATGAAACTGCCTTTCTACACACATCTACCCTTAAGGCTGTCTTGGCCTTTGGGAATGAATTCCGGTCATCTACCTTCTTTCCTCACCATTTTCGTGTGTTCTCAGGCCCTGGAGGATGCTTTGGGTGATAACATCACGGATCAAAGCCACCAGAAAGTCGTTCATAACTTCCCCCCTTGATCTCTCCCAAAACTGCCTCTTTATGACCTTCACACCACCATGGGTCTTGGATTGGGAATCCGACCAAATCTCTGTCTTTTCTCTGTGTTTCTTTGTGTTTCAGGGTGTAGTAGGAAGCCCTGGCGTGCCTGCAAAGGCACGGACTTGCCTGCCTTTTATAGAAGAAGGGGTAGTTACAATTTCAAAGGTTCCACCATTACGGTATCATTTCTGGCCATTGATTTAATCAATGGCCCAGATCACACCCTTTCGCCTCTGGCAGTTAACAGACGTCCTGGAACTGTCAAAACACTCCTGGACATGTTCAAAACAAGCCCTCACGGATTTCCCAAGCTCCTGTCTCAATCCCAAGAGCCAACCAGCCCATCGGCACACACGGGTCGCCCACATGGCCCGGCCACTGTCCAGACCCGGCGCTACTGCCCATGACTTGAACACTCAGTCCAGCTGAGTTGAGCTGATCCCCAGCTGAGTGAGCTATACCATCCAGCTCAGGGAGCTGACCTACACTTCAGTGAGCTACATCGAGCTGCACTACACTTCATCTAGCTGGTCGAGCTTGCTTACTGCATCGCCCAGCTGTTATACACTGTTTCCAGCTTGCTTCCTTTATCTTCTTCAATCGTTTTAACTCCCTTGGTCTATTTCCAGACCTAGACTTAGTTCTCCCAGGATCCATTCGGATCACTCACTTCATCGAGCTTCACCCGGATCTCGTCCAGCTACCAGCTCGCTTGTCCAGCTCCTTTGAGCTTGCCGCTGCCTTATTTTTGGTTAAATTTCTGCTACCTGATTCCCTTAACCACGTTTTGGACCATGACACGCTTGTCTTTAGGTCATGTGACCTGACTGGTGTGTCTCCTCGCACTAAGGTCTGTCCGGACGGTCCTATCCAGGATCGGGGATGCTACAGTTTCCCACATGATAGCTGGAGCTCGGAAACAAGTTCTATCGGGTAAAGCCAATGATTAGAGGCATCGGGGACGCAATGTCCTCGACCTATTCTAAAACTTTAAATAGGTAGGACAGGGTGGCTGCTTTGTTGAGCCATCCCACGGAATCGAGAGCTCCAAGTGGGCCATTTTTGGTAAGCAGAATTGGCGATGCGGGATGAACCGGAAGCCGGGTTACGGGGCCTAACTGCGCGCTAACCTAGAACCCACAAAGGGTGTTGGTCGATTAAGACAGCAGGACGGTGGTCATTGAAGTCGAAATCCGCTAAGGAGTGTGTAACAACTCACCTGCCGAATCAACTAGCCCCAAAAATGGATGGCACTGAAGCGTGCGACCTATACCCAGCCGTCGGGGCAAGAGCAGCCACGGACGTTCTGTGTGTGCTGACGGACAACCACGGACATCCTGTGTGTGCTGACGGACACACACAGACGTCCTGTGTGTGCTGACGGACACACACGGACGTCCTGCGTGTACTGAACAGACAGCCCACGTGGGCCAAAATCACCCGAACAGTCCACGGGAAGGTCCAGCGTGCTGAGTCCAAGGACCAGAGTGCTGATATGTGTACTGATGGACAGCCACGGACGTCCTGTGTGTTCTGACAGACACACACGGACACACACAGACAGCCACGGACGTCCTGTGTGTGCTGGCGGACACCCACGGACGTCTTGTGTGTAGTGAACAGACAGCCCATGTGGGCCAAAATCACCCGAACAGTCCAAGTGAAGGGCGAGCGTGCTGAGTCCAAGGACCAATGTGCTGATATGTGTACTGATGGACAGCCACAGACGTCCTGTGTGTGCTAACGGACACAGACGGACACACACGGACAGCCACGGACGTCCTGTGTGTACTGGTGGACACCCACGGACGTCCTGTGTGTACTGAACAGACAGCCCACGTGGGCCAAAATCACCCGAACAGTCCACGGGAAGGGTCAGCGTGCTGAGTCCAAGGACCAACGTGCTGATATGTGTACTGATGGACAGCCACTGACGTCCTGTGTGTGCTGACAGACACACACGGACAGCAAGGGACGTCCTGTGTGTGCTGACGAACACCCATGGACGTCCTCTGTGTGCTGAAGGACACTCACGGACGTCTTGTGTGTACTGAACAGACAGCCCATGTGGGCCAAAATCACCCGAACAGTCCACGGGAAGGGCCAGCATGCTGAGTCCAAGGACCAGCGTGCTGATATGTGTACTGATGGACAGCCACGAACGTCCTGTGTGTGCTGACGGACACACACGGACAGCCACGGACGTCTTGTGTGTGCTGACGGACAGGCACGGACAGCCACGGACGTCATGTGTGTGCTGGCGGACACCCACGGACGTCCTGTGTGTACTGAACAGACAGCCCACGTGGGCCAAAAGCACCCGACAGGTCAACGAGAAGGGACAGCGTGCTGAGTCCAATGACCAACGTGCTGATATGTGTACTGATGGACAGCCACGGACGTCATGTGTGTGCTGTCGGACACACACGGACACACACAGACAGCCATGGACGTCCTATGTGTGCTGACGGACACCCACAGACGTCCTGTGTGTGCTGACCGACACCCACGGACGTCATGTGTGTACTGAACCAACAGCCCACGTGGGCCAAAATCAGCCGAACAGTCCAAGGGAAGGGCCAGCATGATGAGTCCAAGGACCAGCGTGCTGATATGTGTACTGATGGACAGCCACGGACATCCTCTGTGTGCTGACGGACACACACGAACAGCCACGGATGTCCTGTGTGTGGTGGAGGACACCCACGGAAGTCTTTTGTGTACTGAACAGACAGCCCACGTGGGCCAAAATCACCCGAACAGTCCACGGGAAGGGCCAGCGTGCTGAGTCCAAGGACCAGCGTGCTGATATGTGTATTAATGGACAGCCACGGACGTCCTGTGTGTGCTGATGGACACACACGGAGACACACGGACAGCCACGGACGTCCTGTGTGTGCTGATGGACAGCCACGGACAGCCACATACATCCTATGTGTGCTAGCGGACACCCACAGACATCTTGTGTGTCCTGAACAGACAGCCCACATGGGCCAAAATCACCCAAACAGTCCATTGGAATAGCCAGCGTGCTGAGTCCAAGGACCAGTGTGCTGATATGTGTACTGATGGACAGCCACGGATGTCCTGTGTGTGCTGACGGATACACACGGACCACCACAGACGTCCTGTGTGTGCTGACGGACACACACAGACACACACGGACAGCCGCGGATGTGTGCTGACGGACACACACGGACGTCCTGTTTGTGCTAGCAGACACCCACGGACGTCCTGTGTTTACTGAACAGACAGCCCACGTGGGCCAAAATCACCCGAACAGTCCATGGGAAGGGTCAGCGTGCTGAGTCCAAGGACCAACGTGCTGATATGTTTACTGATGCACAGCCACGGACGTCCTGTGTGTGCTGACAGACACACACGGACAGCCACAGATGTCCTGTGTGTGCTGACGGACACCCACGGACGTCCTGTGTGTGCTGATGGACACCCACAGACGTCCTGTGTGTGCTGATGGACACCCACGGACGTCCTGTGTGTACTGAACAGACAGCCCAGGTGGGCCAAAATCACCCGAACAGTCCACGGGAAGGGCCAGCGTGCTGAGTCCAAGGACCAGCGTGCTGATATGTGTACTGATGGACAGCCACAGACGTCCTGTGTTTGCTGACGGACACACACGGACACACACGGACAGCCACAGACGTCCTGTGTGTGCTGATGGACAGGCACGGATAGCCACGGACGTCCTGTGTGTGCTGGCGGACACCCACGGACGTTCAGTGTGTACTGAACAGACGGCCCACGTGGGCCAAAATCACCCGACAGGTCCACGAGAAGGGTCAGCGTGCTGAGTCCAATGACCAACGTGATGATATGTGTACTGATGGACAGCCACGGACGTCCTGTGTGTGCTGAGAGACACACACGGACACACACGGACAGCCACGGACGTCCTGTGTGTGCTGACGGACACCCACGGACGTCCTGTGTGTGCTGACCGACACCCACGGACGTCCTGTTTGTACTGAACAGACAGCCCATGTGGGCAAAAATCACCTGAAAAGTCCATGGGAAGGGCCAGCATGCTGAGTCCAAAGACCAGCGTGCTGATATGTGTACTGATGGACAGCCACGGACGTCCTGTGTGTGCTGACGGACACACACGGACAGCCACCGACGTCCTGTGTGTACTGACGGACACACACGGAGACACACTGATAGCCACGGACGTCCTGTGTCTGCTGACAGACACCCACAAACGTCTTGTGTGTGCTGATGGACACCCATGGACTTCCTGTGTGTACTGAACAGACAGCCCACGTGGGCCAAAATCACCCGAACAGTCCACGGGAAGGGCCAGCGTGCTGAGTCCAAGGACCAGCGTGCTGATATGTGTATTGATGGACAGCCACGGACGTCCTGTGTGTGCTGATGGACACACGCGGAGACACACGGACAGCCACGGACGTCCTGTGTGTGCTGATAGACAGCCACGGACAGCCACATACATCCTATGTGTGCTAGCGGACACCCACAGACATCTTGTGTGTCCTGAACAGACAGCCCACGTGGGCCAAAATCACCCAAACAGTCCATTGGAATAGCCAGCGTGCTGAGTCCAAGGACCAGCGTGCTGATATGTGTACTGATGGACAGCCACGGACGTCCTGTGTGCTGACGGATACACACGGACAACCACAGACGTCCTGTGTGTGCTGACGGACACAAACAGACACACACGGACAGCCGCGGATGTGTGCTGACGGACACACACGGACGTCCTGTTTGTGCTAGCAGACACCCACAGACGTCCTGTGTTTACTGAACAGACAGCCCACGTGGGCCAAAATCACCCGAACAGTCCATGGGAAGGGTCAGCGTGCTGAGTCCAAGGACCAACGTGCTGATATGTTTACTGATGCACAGCCACGGACGTCCTGTGTGTGCTGACAGACACACACGGACAGCCACAGATGTCCTGTGTGTGCTGACGGACACCCACGGACGTCCTGTGTGTGCTGATGGACACCCACAGACGTCCTGTGTGTGCTGATGGACACCCACGGACGTCCTGTGTGTACTGAACAGACAGCCCATGTGGGCCAAAATCACCCGAACAGTCCACGGGAATGGCCAGCGTGCTGAGTCCAAGGACCAGCGTGCTGATATGTGTACTGATGGACAGCCACAGACGTCTTGTGTGTGCTGACGGACACACACGGATACACACGGACAGCCACGGATGTCATGTGTATGCTGACGGACAGCCACGGACGTCCTGTGTCTGCTAACAGACACACACGGACAACCACGGACGTCCTGTATGTGCTGATGGACACACATGGACAGCCGCGAACGTGTGCTGACGGACACACACGGACAGGCACGGACGTCATGTGTGTGTTGACGGACAGCCATGGACGTCCTGTGTGTGCTGACGGACACAAACGGACACATATGGACAGCCACGGACGTCCTGTGTGTGCTGGCGGACACCCACAGACGTCAAGTGTGTATTGAACAGACAGCCCACGTTGCAAAAAATCACCCGAACAGTCCACGGGAAGGGTCAGTGTGCTGAGTCCAAGGACCAACATACTGATATTTGTATTGATGGACAGCCACGAACGTCATGTGTGTGCTGACGGACACACACGGACTCACACAGACAGCCACGGACATCATGTGTGTGCTGACGGACAGGCACGGATAGCCATTGACGTCCTGTGTGTGCTGGTGGACACCCACGGACGTCCTGTGTGTACTGAACAGACAGCCCACTTGGGCCAAAATCACCCAACAGGTCCACGAGAAGGGCCAGCGTGCTGAGTCCAATGACCAACGTGCTGATATGTGTATTGATGGACAGCCACAGACGTCCTGTGTGTGCTGAGGGACTCACACGGACACACACAGACAGCCACGGACGTCCTGTGTGTGCTGACGGACACCCACGGACGTCCTGTGTGTGCTGACTGACACCCACAGACGTCATGTGTGTACTGAACCGACACCCCACGTGGGCCAAAATCACCCGAACAGTCCCCGGGAAGGGCCAGCATGCTGACCAAGGACCAGCGTGCTGATATGTGTACTGATAGACAGCCAGGGACGTCCTCTGTGTGCTGACGGACTCACACGGACACACACACACAGCCACGGACGTCCTGTGTGTGCTGACGGACAGCCACGGACGTCCTGTGTGTGCTGGCGGACACCCACGGAAGTCTTGTGTGTGCTGACGAACAGCCACGGACGTCCTGTGTGTGCTGGCCGACACCCACGGACGTCCTATGTGTACTGAACAGACAGCCCACGTGGGCCAAAATCACCCGAACAGTCCACGGGAAGGGTCAGCGTGCTGATGTGTTAACTGATGGACAGCCACGGACGTCCTCTGTGTGCTGACGGACACACACGGACAGCCACGGACGTCCTGTGTGTGCTGACGGACAGCCACGGACGTCCTGTGTGTGCTGACGGACACACACGGACAGCCGCGAACGTGTGCTGACGGACACAGACGGACAGCCACGAACGTCCTATGTGTGCTGACGGACACAAACGGACACACACAGACAGCCACGGACGTCCTGTGTGTGCTGGCGGATACCCACGGACGTCCTGTGTGTACTGAACAGACAGCCCACGTGAGCCAAAATCACCCAAACAGTCCACGGGAAGGGTCAACGTACTGACTCCAAGGACCAACATGCTGACATGTGTACGGATGGACAGCCACGGACGTCCTGTGTGTGCTGACGGACACACACAGACACACACGGACAGCCACGGAAGTCCTGTGTGTGCTGACGGACAGCCACGGACGTCCTGTGTGTGCTGACGGACACACACGGACAGCCGCGAACGTGTGCTGATGGACACAGACGGACATCCACGAACGTCCTATGTGTGCTGACGGACACAAACGGACACACACAGACAGCCACAGACGTCCTGTGTGTGCTGGCGGACACCCACGGACGTCCTGTGTGTACTGAACAGACAGCCAACGTTGCAAAAAATCACCCGAACAGTCCACGGGAAGGGTCAGCGGGCTAAGTCCAAACCAACGTGCTGATATGTGTACTGATGGACAGCCACAGACATCCTGTGTGTGCTGACGGACACACACACGGACAGCCACGGACGTCCTGGGTGTACTGACGGACACACACAGAGACACACTGACAGCCACGGACGTCCTGTGTGTGCTGACGGACACCCACGGACGTCCTGTGTGTGCTGACGGACACCCACGGACGTCCTGTGTGTACTGACCAGACAGCCCACGTGGGCCAAAATCACCAGAACAGTCCACGGGAAGGGCCAGCATGCTGAGTCCAAGGACCAGGGTGCTGATATGTGTACTGATGGACAGCCACGGACGTCCTGTGTGTGCTGATGGACACACACGGACAGCCACGGACGTCATGTGTGTGCTGACGGACTGCCACAAACGTCCTATGTGTGCTGGAGGACACCCACGGACGTCTTGTGTGTATCGAACAGACAGCCCACGTGGGCCAAAATCACCTGAACAGTCCACGGGAAGGGCCAGCGTGCTGAGTCCAAGGACCAGCGTGCTGATATGTGTACTGATGGACAGCCACAGACGTCCTGTGTGTGCTGATGGACACACACAGACACACACGGACAGCCACGGACATCCTGTGTGTGCTGACGGACAGCCACGGACGTCCTGTGTGTGCTGACGGACACACACGGACAGCCGCGAACGTGTGCTGACGGACACAGACGGATAGCCACGAACGTCCTATGTGTGCTGACGGACACAAACGGACAAACACAGTCAGCCACGGACGTCCTGTGTGTGCTGGCGGACACCCACGGACGTCCTGTGTGTACTGAACAGACAGCCCACATTGCAAAAAATCACCCGAACAGTCCACGGGAAGGGTCAGCGGGCTAAGTCCAAAGACCAGCGTGCTGATATGTGTACTGATGGACAGCCACAGACATCCTGTGTGTGCTGACGGACACACACACGGACAGCCACGGACGTCCTGTGTGTACTGACGGACACACACGGAGACACACTGACAGCCACGGACGTCATGTGTGTGCTGACGGACACCCACGGACGTCCTGTGTGTGCTGACGGACACCCACGGACGTCCTGTGTGTACTGACCAGACAGCCCACGTGGGCCAAAATCACCCGAACAGTCCACGGGAAGGGCCAGCATGCTGAGTCCAAGGACCAGCGTGCTGATATGTGTACTGATGGACAGCCACGGACGTCCTGTGTGTGCTGATGGACACACACGGACACACACGGACAGCCACGGACGTCTTGTGTGTGCTGACGGACAGCCACAGACGTCCTATGTGTGCTGGCGGACACCCACGGACAGCCACGGACGTCCTGTGTGTTCTGATGGACACACACGGAGACACACTGACAGCCACAGACGTCCTGTGTGTGCTGACAGACACCCACGGACGTCCTGTATGTGCTGACGGATACCCACGGACGTCCTGTGTGTACTGAACAGACAGCCCACATGGGCCAAAATCACCCGAACAGTCCACGGGAAGGGTCAGCGTGCTGAGTCCAAGGACCAACGTGCTGATATGTGTACTGATGGACAGCCACAGACGTCCTGTGTGTGCTGACGGACACACACGGATACACACGGACAGCCACAGATGTCCTGTGTGTGCTGACGGACAGCCACGGACGTCCTGTGTGTGCTAACAGACACACACGGACAACCACGGACGTCCTGTATGTGCTGATGGACACACACAGATAGCCGCGGACGTGTGCTGACGGACACACACGGACAGCCGCGGACGTGTGCTGACGGACACACACTGACAGCCGCGGACGTCATGTGTGTGCTGACGGAGAGCCACGGACGTCCTGTGTGTGCTGACGGACACAAACGGACACACATGGACAGCCACGGACGTCCTGTGTGTGCTGGCGGACACCCACAGACGTCATGTGTGTACTGAACAGACAGCCCACGTTGCAAAAAATCACCCGAACAGTCCACGGAAAGGGTCAGCGTGCTGAGTCCAAGGACCAACATACTGATATTTGTACTGATGGACAGCCACGGACGTCCTTTGTTTGCTGATGGACACACACGGCCACACACAGACAGCCACGGACGTCCTGTGTGTGCTGACCGACAGCCAAGGACAGCCACGGACGTCCTGTGTGTGCTGGCGGACACCCACGGACGTCCTGTGTGTACTGAACACACAGCCCACGTGGGCCAAAATCACCCAAACAGTCCCTGGGAAGGGCCAGCGTGCTGAGTCACAGGACCAGCGTGCTGATATGTGTACTGATGGACAGCCACGGATGTCCTGGGTGTGCCGACGGACACACACAGACAGCCACGGACGTCCTGAGTGTGCTGACAAACAGCCACAGACGTCCTGTGTGTGCTGGCAGACACCAACGGACGTCTTGTGTGTACTGAACAGACAGCCCACGTGGGCGAAAATCACCCAAACAGTCTTCGGGAAGGGCCAGCGTCCTGAGTCCAAGGACCAGCGTGCTGATATGTGTACTGATGGACAGCCACAGACGTCCCATGTGTGTTGACGGACACACACGGACAGCCACAGACGTCCTGTGTGTGCTGACGGACACACACGGATACACACGGACAGCCACGGATGTCCTGTGTGTCCTGACGGACAGCCACAGATGTCCTGTGTGTGCTAACAGACACACACGGACAACCACGGATGTCCTGTATGTGCTGATGGACACACACGGACAGCCGCGGACGTGTGCTGATGGACACACACGGACAGCCACGGACGTCATATGTGTGCTGACGGACAGCCACGGACGTCCTGTGTGTGCTAACGGACACAAACAGACACACATGGACAGCCACGGACGTCCTTTGTGTGCTGGCGGACACCCACGGACGTCCTGTGTGTACTGAACAGACAGCCCACATTGCAAAAAATCACCCGAACAGTACGCGGGAAGGGTCAGCGGGCTAAGTCTAAAGACCAGCGTGCTGATATGTGTGCTGATGGACAGCCACGGACATCATGTGTGTGCTGACGGACACACACACGGACAGCCACGGACGTCTTGTGTGTACTGACGGACACACACGGAGACACACTGACAGCCACAGACGTCCTGTGTGTGCTGACGGACACCCACGGACGTCCTGTGTGTGCTGACGGACACCCACGGATGTCCTGTGTGTACTGACCAGACAGCCCACGTGGGCCAAAATCACCCGAACAGTCCACGGGAAGGGCCAGCATGCTGAGTCCAAGGACCAGCTTGCTGATATGTGTACTGATGGACAGCCACGGACGTCCTGTGTGTGCTGATGGACACACACGGACACACACGGACTGCCACGGACGTCCTATGTGTGCTGACACACACCCACGGACGTCTTGTGTGTATCGAACAGACAGCCCACGTGGGCCAAAATCACCTGAACAGTCCACGGGAAGGGCCAGCGTGCTGAGTCCAAGGACCAGCGTGCTGATATGTGTACTGATGGACAGCCACAGACGTCCTGTGTGTGCTGACGGACACACACAGATACACACGGACAGCCACGGACGTCCTGTGTGTGCTGACGGACAGCCACAGACGTCCTGTGTGTGCTGACGGACACACACGGACAGCCACGGGCGTCCTGTGTGTACTGACGGACACACACGGAGACACACTGACAGCCACAGACGTCCTGTGTGTGCTGACAGACACCCACGGACGTTGTAGAAACCCTTAAAAAAAAAAAAAAAAAAAATTATTATTTAGTGGTTTTACCGCGGGCAATGGATGGTCGAAGAATTGATCTTGGGTGAACCATAAGCTGCTGGACCATGGTTAGAAAAGTGTTAGATTGATCAGACGGCAGTTTTGGAAGAATCACATTTTTTGAAGCACGACGGTTTAGAAGCTCGACGTTTTTGAAGATTGACGTTTCTTCATCGCGAAGTTTTCTCAGAATATCTTCGTATCAGTAAAATATTATTCTGAAGACATTATAAGTCGGAAGCAGGACGGGAATTAAGCAGGACGGGAAGCAAGCACGACGGGATTGGAGCACGAGGTGCCGCGAAACCTGCGATCGGAGCATGCTGAGCGACATGTGTGCGCTGAGTGTCAATCTGGATGAGGTCAGGCCGTGGATCAGACATCTGGAGGGCATGGTGTCACTCTGCATGATGTCCTGGTCATGCCATCAGACATGTGGAGCACGAGGTGCCGCGACGCATGCGTCCGGAGCCATGCGAGGCGACACACGGGCTGCCACACGGCTTGTTTCTGATTGGTTGATGCATCCTATATAAACCCCACGACCCCAGCTCATTTCAAACCATCCAGCACACCTGAAACTCAGAGAAAAACGTGAGAGAGAAAGCTAGAGAAAGAAAGTTTGAGTTTCGATAGTTTTCGAGCGATTTAGGCAGTTTTCGAGAACAGTTACTCTGCCGATTTTGAGTCAGCACTTGGAGAAGATTATGTTCAAGTGAAGAGAGATCAGTTCTAGTGGAGACCAGTTCAAGTGAAGATCAGTCCAGACGTGGGTCTACTTGTGAAGGTCGGGAAAGGGTTCGGATCACAGAAGTCGGGTTTGGGGTCAAGGCCACGGTCAACCAAAAACTGTGAGTTATAATCAATTGATTGCTGAGTTGTTTTTATGCAGGGTCCCGTTACTTGGAAGTTGGATCATGGCAGGAGGCCTGGTTTAACTGAGTAACGGTTTGAGTAGTTAATAATTGAGGTTATGTTGATTAAGTTGATAGCATGCTTAGTTATTGCTTGAGAACCGTAGTAGCATGCTAATGGTTAGGTTGATTGGTTAGTTAGCGAATGCAGAATGCTTAGATGATATCGCTAAGTTGTGGATAGTTAGGTATTCTGGAATTAGTCTTTATGCTAGATTCTGGAATGTGGTTGATTGTGTTGTGATTATTACTTGAAACCTTGTGTTATTTTTACCGGGTTTAGTATTAATCGTATATTGGCCGATAGCATTTGTGTAACCCACAATGCTAGGCATACTGGGGTGAGTTAGTGTTCCTTCAGACCTCGTACCCGGCGGGTTCAAGGAAACCCCTTATTCGCTGGATCGGGAAGACTCAGACGAACGGTGTCATGTACTATGGCTGAGTATTACACGACGGTGTAATGGGACAGTGACCCGAAGGACTGTGGGCTGTCGCGCGGTGACCCGAAGGACAGTGGGCCGCGGTCGGTTGAAAGTTCCTTCTTCTGGCCTTTGTGGTAGGAAGATAGGATATTGCCGATAGTGAAGGAGGAACCTAACGTCACCAGGGCCCGAGTTTGTTATATATATTATATCGTGTTTTGGGTTGTTAAACCCTGGTTTAAATCGAGTTTGAGTTTGGTGATAAGCTAGTAATTAGCGTAATGCTAGTTATCTTGCTATGGTTTACTGCTGCGTATTTTTGAATATTGCTTATGGTTATTAAATTGTGTTGTTAGGTGAACCTCTCGCTTTAGATTGTTTGGGGTGGGATAGCGAGGGGTTGTATTTGTTAGTGGGGGATTGTAACTCGCTGAGTAATGCTAGATTACTCACTCCTCACTCGTTGTTGTTTTCAGGTGACCAGTAGTGAGCTCGTAGAAAGCGCGGGAGGCTAGGCTGGCTGGTGTAGATTTGCATCTTTTTGCTTAAGACGCTTTCAGACTATAAGTATGTACTTTTGCTTTCTTGGCATGCCACCACTTGTATAATATTTTGTGTATTGTAAACCAGATATTATATAAGATAAATAAAGCGAATGTTTTGTGAAACTGCCTTGTTGTTCTGATATTAGCTTGTCCGAGCTAACACAACGTCAGATTAGAGTACGGGTTGAGAAGCCTTAGGCTTTGGTCTGACGGGACGTGTTAGTGGGCGGCCTGGCCTAGTTACAAATTGCACTTTTTGTAACTTTGGCTGGATTGTCCGTTAACCCGTCTTGTAGCGCTCCTGAGCCTTGGTAGACAGTCCGGCCATCGGTCATGTTCTTGTTTGATTGTTGGCCGGTGGTTTGACCTATGCCTAGAACGGTTCGGGGGTGTTACAAAGGTGGTATCAGAGCATGGTTTCGTCCATGCGTGACACAAGTGCTTTTTTTAACGGTTTTATCGAGTCAAAGGAGTCGCAAAAAGATGATTAGGAAACCAGCCGCTTCCCGTGGTAGGAATATGACTTACCCTTTTTATTGTGTGCAGATGGCTAATCGCGGGACAGGTGATGATGGACGAGGTCGGATATGGGGAGAGGGTATGGATTGGACAGGCGGAGGATTGGGTCACAGATCAGATCAGGATAATGGAAATGGCATTAGTGAGATGTTTGGACACGATAGGAGCCCTCTGCAGAGAACAAGATCTTTTCCTGTTTACGGTAACAGGACTAGAGTGAGAGATGACAGTTTGGTGAGTATTGGCCCAAGTCATAATTGGGTCCAGAGACATCAACATGATCAATCCGCTCAATCAAACCCAAGGCCAGATCACAACCATGCCACCGAAAGACCACAAGATCATGGAACCGAAAACACCCTTAAGCTTTTACATGACGTGATGACCGAGGCACTTGGTAACCAAGGCAGGCGTTCTCAACCCCCTGAAGTTTCCAAGCTATTATCTACCATGAAGAACATTGGATCCTACAAGTTCAAAGGAGGATCCGATCCTATTGAGGCCGACAAGTGGATTACTATGATGGAGAAGAATTTTGAAGCCATGGAGTGCCCGGAGGAGTATAAGAAGAAGATCGCTGTGTACTACTTGGAAGGCGACGCCACAGGATGGTGGGACAGCATAGACAGACAGCGTGGACACAACATCACATCATGGGAGTCGTTCAAGGGAGAGTTTGAGAGGAAATACTTTCCTCCAGAAGCAAAGCATCGATTGGAGCGCCAGTTCATGAACCTTGTTCAAGGAGATAGGCCAGTGAGGAGTTACGAATCTGAGTTCACAAGGTTGAGGCGACATGTCTTTGATGGGCGTGAAGATGAAGCAACTATGATCCGTAACTTTATGTACGGATTGAAGCCGGAGCTTGGAAGTCGTTTAGCTGGAAGCAACTTTAGCAGCTTATCTGAGCTAGTGGAAAAAGCTGTTAATGTTGAAACTGTATTGGAGGCTGAAAGGAAGACCTTACCACATTCTGGTGGACACACCAAGTTTAGCCAAGGAGAAAGGCCAAATTTCAACAAGGGTCCAAGATCTTACAAAGGAAAAGGGCGAGGATTTGGAGGCCAAGCCAACAATCGTGGTAACACTGTGGTGTGTTACATATGTGATCAACCGGGACATATTTCTAAGTTTTGTCCCAACAGACAACGGAGTAACCAGCAGGGTTATTCATCTATAAGGATGGAAGATGTTACTTGTTTCTCTTGCGGTATGAAGGGCCATTATGCATCGTCATGTCCAAACAAGCCAATCCCTGCGACCCCTCTCGCAATCCGAGCTCCTCCTAGCCGTCCAGCTATTGAGCCAGCACCAAAGAAGCAAAACCTAGGAGGTAGAGTTTATGCCTTAGGTGTAGAAAACCCAGACAATGCAGGACCGTCAAGCGGTCCCATCACAGGTATTGTGGGTGCTTAACCTCTTCTTTTTATTGAATGGAAATTTAGTTGCTGGAATCTAGTTAGTATGCTGGTTAGTTATAGAATGCTTGATCGCTAGGTTGCGCGTTTAGAAATTTAGGATGATGATTGATGGTTGTGAGAATTTTGATTTTTGTGATTAAGATATTGTTGATTGGATTACTGTGGCAGGAACCATACATGTTGCTGGTAAACCCACACATGTATTGTTCGACTCGGGGGCAACACATAGTTTTGTGACCCCTGAAGTAGCTGCCCGGTTTTGGGATTGTTTTGTGGTTGACAGGATAGACGTGGCCGTTTTGACCCCGCAGACCAAACCCTTCAAGCAAATCAGTGTATCAAGAATGTTCCATTGGTCATTCAAGGCAAAGAGTTTGTGGCAGATCTGTTAGTCGTGCCTTTGAAAGGGTACGAGGTAATCCTTGGAATGGATTGGTTATCGAGCTACGGAGTTCAGATCGACTGTGGAAAGGGAAGGTTGTTGTTCGGCAGAGGTAAACGACCAGAGATGGTATACTATGGAATCAGTCCTAGTATGACAGTGTCTTTAGTAGCAGCGATGAGAGTACAAGATTTGTTTCAAGACGGGGATGTATATTTGGTGACCTTATCGGTTAGTGGAGGAGCCACTAATGATGAAGTTAAGGTCGAAGACATAGAAGTGGTCCAAGATTTTGAGGATATCTTTGCACCACTAAAGGAATTACCTCCACCTCGGAGTAATCCCTTTACCATTACTTTGGAGCCTGAAGCAAAACCTATAGCTAAGGCACCATATCGGATGGCACCTGCGGAATTAGCCGAGCTAAAGAAACAATTGGAAGATCTATTGGAAAAGGGATTCATCCGGTCGAGCTCTTCACCTTGGGGAGCTCCTGTGTTATTTGTGAAGAAGAAGGATGGAAGCATGAGGTTGTGTATCGATTATCGTGGTATCAACAACATCACGATAAAAGATAAGTATCCTCTTCCGAGGATAGACGAGTTGTTAGACCAACTAAAGGGAGCTAGTTGGTTTTCGAAGATTGATTTGGCATCAGGGTATCACCAAATTCCTATTGCCAAGTCAGACATTATGAAGACGGCGTTTCGGACGAGGTATGGGCAGTACGAGTTTGTAGTTATGCCCTTTGGTCTCACAAACGCGCCTGCGGCTTTCATGCGTTTGATGAATGAAGTGTTTCACGACTATCTCGACAAGTTCGTGATCATTTTCATTGATGACATCCTGGTGTACTCGAAAAGTAAGGAAGAGCACAAAGAGCATCTGAGACTGGTTATGGAGAGGTTACGGAATCAGAAGCTATTTGCCAAGTCCAGCAAGTGCTCGTTTTGGAAGAGAGAGATAGGATTTCTGGGTCACATAGTATCAGGAGAGGGCGTGGCTGCTGATCCAGAAAAGGTCCAAGCCATACGAGAATGGCCTCGACCTACCACTGTGACAGAAGTGAGGAGTTTTCTCGGACTTGCGGGCTATTATCGGAAGTTTGTTAAGGACTTTTCCTCCATTGCAAAGCCTTTAACTAAACTTACCGGTAAAGGAGTTCCTTTCTTATGGGTGGAAGAAACCGAGAGGGCATTCAAGAAGTTGAAGGAAGCTCTCACGACCGCACCTGTGTTAGCTTTGCCCGAGCAAGGTAAACCTTACACGGTTTACACGGATGCTTCACGCGTTGGGTTAGGTTGTGTTCTTATGCAAGATGGGCGAGTCATTGCATATGCTTCGCGACAACTACGGAAGCATGAGGATAACTACAGTACACATGACTTGGAGTTAGCGGCCGTGGTGTTCGCTTTGCGAATTTGGAGATCTTACTTGTACGGGGAAGAAGTGGAGGTATACACGGACCACCAAAGTCTTAAATACCTCTTCACTCAGCCAGATCTCAACCTGCGCCAGCGTAGGTGGATGGAGTTTGTGGCAGACTACGACATACGGATTCGCTACCATCCTGGTAAAGCGAATGTTGTTGCGGACGCCTTAAGTCGAAGAAAGTTGGACGCAGATTTAGAGAAAGAAGTGGAGCTATTGAACCAGGAGTTGAAACAAGTGAAGTTGGTCGTTTTGGAAGGGCAGACAAGCGAGCCATTGGGACTTCAAGCGGTGAATCAGGCCAGCTTGATTCAGAGAATTCGAGAAGAACAACTTAAGGATGAGAAGTTACTGAACATTGCTGAAGAACTCAAAGGACAAGCCGGTCCAAATAATGCGGGATACTACTTGGCGGAGGACGGAACCTTGCTAATTAATGGGAGGATCACGGTTCCTAAAGGACAAGGGCTGAGAGATGAGATACTAAGGATTGCACATCATTCTTTACTTAGTATCCATCCTGGAAGTTCGAAGATGTACCGAGACGTGAGAAGATACTATCATTGGCCGGGCATGAAGAGGTCAGTAGCACAATGGGTTGCTCAGTGTGCAACTTGTCAACAAGTCAAGGTGGAACATCAAGTTCCAGGAGGATTGTTGCAGAGTCTTCCGATACCTCAATGGAAATGGGACTCTATTTCCATGGATTTCATCACCGGATTACCTACTGCTCCAGGTAGATCGAACAACTCGATATGGGTGATTGTGGATAGGTTAACCAAGGTCACACACTTGTTGCCTATGCGGGACACTGATAAAGTTGAAGTTTTGGCCGAGCTGTACATCGACCAAATCGTGAAGTTACATGGTGTACCCTCAGACATCGTCTCAGATCGCGATCCAAGGTTCACGGCATCATTTTGGGAAGCACTGCAAGAAGCCTTGGGAACTAAACTGTACAGAAGCACGGCGTTCCATCCAGAAACAGATGGCCAAACGGAAAGGACCATTCGGACCATCGAGGACATGCTGCGGATGTGTATTCTCGATTGGGCAGGAACTTGGGAGAAGCATTTACCGTTGGTTGAGTTCTCGTATAACAACAGTCATCATTCGAGCATAGGGATGTCACCTTATGAAGCATTATACGGAAGGCCATGCAAGACGCCTATGTGTTGGACGGAAGTGGGCGAAAGAAGAATGTTTGGGTCACCTATTGTTCAGGAGACCATGATTAAACTGGAGACGATTCAGGCCAACATGAAGAAGGCTCAAGACCGTCAGAAGAAGTACGCAGACCAGTCAAGAAGAGAAGTAACTTTTGAGATAGGAGATTGGGTCTATTTGAAGGTTACTGCACAGAAAGGGAAGGACAGATTTGGCAAGGTCGGGAAACTTGCGGTCAGGTTCATTGGTCCGTATAAGATCATCGGGAAAGTTGGTGAGGTAGCTTACCGATTGGATCTGCCAGCAGATATGCATCTACATCCAGTATTCCATGTTTCCATGCTTCGGAAACATACGGGATCCAAGTACTGTTGACCCGAGAGAATCGAGGAGTTGGAGACAAACCTTACGTATCCGGAAGGACCAATCAGATTAGGAGAACGGCGTATTCGGAAGCTCAAAAATCGTGAGATTGCTCAAGTACAAGTGTTCTGGGGAAGACAAAACAGGATTCATGTTACTTGGGAGGATGAAGCGAGATTTAAAACCGATCACCCGGAGTTATTCCGAGAGGACGTTGTAATGAAAGAAGGAGGCCCCTCAGAGCCATAGAATTCGAGGACGAATTCTGTTAACGGGGGGAGAATGTAGAAACCCTTAAAAAAAAAAAAAAAAAAAATTATTATTTTAGTGGTTTAATGTTTACCGCGGGCAATGGATGGTCGAAGAATTGATCTTGGGTGAACCATAAGCTGCTGGACCATGGTTAGAAAAGTGTTAGATTGATCAGACGGCAGTTTTGGAAGAATCACATTTTTGAAGCACGACGGTTTAAGAAGCTCGACGTTTTGAAGATTGACGTTTTCTTCATCGCGAAGTTTTCTCAGAATATCTTCGTATCAGTAAAATATTATTCTGAAGACATTATAGTCGAAGCAGGAACGGGAAATTAGCAGGACGTGAAGGCAAGCACGACGGGATTGGAAGCACGAGGTCCGCAAACATGGCGGATCGAAGGGACGGATCATGCTGAGCGACATGTGTGCGCTGAGTGTCAATCTGGATGAGGTCAGGCCGTGGATCAGACATCTGGAGGGCATGTGTCACTCTGCATGATGTCCTGGTCATGCCATCAGACATGTGGAGCACGAGGTGCCGCGACGCATGCGTCCGGAGCCATGCGAGGCGACACACGGGCTGCCACACGGCTTGTTTCTGATTGGTTGATGCATCCTATATAAACCCCACGACCCCAGCTCATTTCAACCATCCAGCACACCTGAAACTCAGAGAAAAAACGTGAGAGAGAAAGCAAGAGAAAGAAAGTTCGAGTTTCGATAGTTTTCGAGCGATTTAGGCAGTTTTCGAGAACAGTTACTCTGCCGATTTTGAGTCAGCACTTGGAGAAGATTCTGTTCAAGTGAAGAGAGATCAGTTCTAGTGGAGACCAGTTCAAGTGAAGATCAGTCCAGACGTGGGTCTACTTGTGAAGGTCGGGAAAGGTTCGGATCACAGAAGTCGGGTTTGGGGTCAAGGCCACGGTCAACCAAAAACTGTGAGTTATAATCAATTGATTGCTGAGTTGTTTTTATGCAGGGTCCCGTTACTTGGAAGTTGGATCATGGCAGGAGGCCAGGTCTAACTGAGTAACGGTTTGAGTAGTTAATAATTGAGGTTATGTTGATTAAGTTGATAGCATGCTTAGTTATTGCTTGAGAACCGTAGTAGCATGCTAATGGTTAGGTTGATTGGTTAGTTAGCGAATGCAGAATGCTTAGATGATATCGCTAAGTTGTGGATAGTTAGGTATTCTGGAATTAGTCTTTATGCTAGATTCTGGAATGTGGTTGATTGTGTTGTGATTATTACTTGAAACCTTGTGTTATTTTTACCGGGTTTAGTATTAATCGTATATTGGCCGATAGCATTTGTGTAACCCACAATGCTAGGCATATTGGGGTGAGTTAGTGTTCCTTCAGACCTCGTACCCGGCGGGTTCAAGGAAACCCCTTATTCGCTGGATCGGGAAGACTCAGACGAACGGTGTCATGTACTATGGCTGAGTATTACACGACGGTGTAATGGGACAGTGACCCGAAGGACTGTGGGCTGTCGCGCGGTGACCCGAAGGACTGTGGGCCGCGGTCGGTTGAAAGTTCCTTCTTCCGGCCTTTGTGGTAGGGAGATAGGATATTGCCGATAGTGAAGGAGGAACCTAACGTCACCAGGGCCCGAGTTTGTTATATTATATTATATCGTGTTTTGGGTTGTTAAACCCTGGTTTAAATCGAGTTTGAGTTTGGTGATAAGCTAGTAATTAGCGTAATGCTAGTTATCTTGCTATGGTTTACCGCTGCGTATTTTGAATATTGCTTATTGTTATTAAATTGTGTTGTTAGGTGAACCTCTCGCTTTAGATTGTTTGGGGTGGATAGCGAGGGTTTGTATTTGTTAGTGGGGGATTGTAACTCGCTGAGTAATGCTAGATTACTCACTCCTCACTCGTTGTTGTTTTCAGGTGACCAGTAGTGAGCTCGTAGAAAGCGCGGGAGGCTAGGCTGGCTGGTGTAGATTTGCATCTTTTTGCTTAAGACGCTTTCAGACTATAAGTATGTACTTTCGCTTTCTTGGCATGCCACCACTTGTATAATATTTTGTGTATTGTAAACCAGATATTATATAAGATAAATAAAGCGAATGTTTTGTGAAACTGCCTTTTGTTCTGATATTAGCTTGTCCGAGCTAACACAACGTCAGATTGGAGTACGGGTTGAGAAGCCTTAGGCTTTGGTCTGACGGGACGTGTTAGTGGGCGGCCTGGCCTAGTTACAAATTGCACTTTTTGTAACTTTGGCTGGATTGTCCGTTAACCCGTCTTGTAGCGCTCCTGAGCCTTGGTAGACAGTCCGGCCATCGGTCATGTTCTTGTTTGATTGTTGGCCGGTGGTTTGACCTATGCCTAGAACGGTTCGGGGGTGTTACAGACGTCCTATGTGTGCTAACGGATACCCACGGACGTCCTGTGTGTATTGAACAGACAGCCCACATGGGCGAAAATCACCCGAACAGTCCACGGGAAGGGTCAGCGTGCTGAGTCCAAGGACCAACTGATGAGGCCATCCAAGTAGAGGTTCCCATTGTTTAGTCGCGGGTCCCGACTACGCGGAGTGGAACCAGGGCCTTTCGAGAAGTTTCACCAAAGCTGTCCAGCATATCCTTGATCAAGATGGACAGACTGACCAGGACCAGCTGCTGATTGAAAGATGGTCCAGTTGAAGATTCCAAGATCAGCCGGCCCAAAGGAGGTTCAGGACGCGGCCGACCCGATCCAGTTCAGACTCAACCAAGCCGGACTTCTCATCTCCACATCCGAGCTTGGTCCAGACTCAGTTTTCCATTTCATCCCTCCAACTCTTTCCGGTTCTGAGATCTAGCCGATCACCAAGGAGGTAGCATGTGTTGTACTCTTTTTCCTCACCAGGTTTTTGTCCCATGGGTTTTCTTGGTAAGGTTTTAATGAGGCAACATGCAAGCATGCTATTAGCCTTGGTCTAAGCCCTTCTCAAACCGGCAACCAGATGTCTGGTTCATTTTAATTTATTTGGTTTAGACTTTGGGCTAATTTTTCAGCCTCATTTTCGGCCAGCATGTTTAAGGCCTTTTATCTTTGAGTCTCATAAGGGGTAAAACCCTATATAACTCCATGAAGTTGGCGATTTTTGCCTAAGTCTTTTATGAAATAATTTTGCCTTTGCAAACCTAAAACCCTAAGCCTTTTTCTGTGAGAAACAAGAGGAGAGCAGCTAATCTTATCAAGCTTCAACCACCAAGCTTGTGGCGATTCTCACCGACCCTCCATTCCATCCTCGATTTGCCTGAGAGTGATACACATCCAGCAAGCCA
>NW_022610843.1:0-27503 GCF_000309985.2 Brassica rapa
CTCCAACCATTTTATGTATCCAAATCAAGCTTCTTACAAGTGATTCATCCTGGTTGTATTGGAAGACGCACGAAGAAGCTGTCCTATTCCCCAAACTGGGAAACTGGAATCACCTGATTAGAAAGTGGGATAACTTCTCATCCCAACTCTTATGAGATTTATTCAAACTTCCTGGGTTTTCTCCAACAGTTTATGTATCAAATCAAGCTTCTACAAAGTGATTCATCCTGGTGTTATTGGAACGACAAGAAGCTGTCCTATTCCCAAACTGGGAAACTGGATCACCTGATTAAAGTGGGATAACTCTTCATCCCAACCCTATGAGATTTATTCAACTCCTGGTGATTCTCCAACACTTTATGTATCCAATCAAGCTTCTTACAAAGTGATCATCCTGGTTTGTTATGGAACGACGAAGAAGGCTGTCATCCAAACTGGAAACTGAATCACCTGATTAGAAAGTGGGATAACTTCTCATTCCAACTCCTATGAGATTGTCAACTTCCCGGTGATTCTCCAACACTTTATGTATCCAAATCAAGCTTTTACAGAGTGATTCATCCTGGTTTGATTGGAACGAAAAGAAGCTGTCTATCCCAAACTGGGAAACTGGAATCACCTGATTAGAAAGTGGGATAACTCATTTCATCCCAACTCCTATGAGATTTATTCAACTTCTGGTGATTCTCCACACTTTATGTATCAAATCAGCTTCTTACAAGTGATCATCCTGGTTGAATTGGAACGACGAAGAAGCTGTCCTATTCCCAAACTGGGAAACTGAATCACCTGATTAGAAAGTGGGATAACTTCTTCAACCCAACTCCTATGAGATTTATTCAACTTCCTGGTGATCTCCAACACTTTATGTATCCAAATCAAGCTTCTTACAGAGTGATTCATCCTGGTTTGATTGGAACGACGAAGAAGTTGTCCTATTTCCCAAACTGGGAAACTGGAATCACCTGATTTGAAAGTGGGATAACTCTTCATCCCAACTCCTATGAGATAATTCAACTTCCTGGTGATTCTCCAACACTTATGTATCCAAGTCAAGCTTCTTACAAAGTGATTCATCCTGGTTTGATTGGAACGACGAAGAAGCGTCCTATTCCCAAACTGGGAAACTGGAATCACCTGATTAGAAAGTGGGATAACTTCTTCATCCCAACTCCTATGAGATTTATTCAACTTCCTGGTGTTCTCCACCATTTTATGTATCCAAATCAAGCTCTACAAAGTGATTCATCCTGGTTTTATTGGAACGACGAAGAAGCTGTCCTATTCCCAAACTGGAAACTGGAATCACCTGATTAGAAAGTGGGATAACTTCTTCATCCCAACTCCTATGAGATTTATTCAACTTGGTGATTCTCCAACACTTTATGTATCCAAATCAAGCTTCTCACAGAGTGATTCATCCTGGTTTGATTGGAACGCGAAGAAGCTGCCTATCTCAAACTGGGAAACTGGAATCACCTGATTAGAAAGTGGGATAACTTCTTCATCCCAACTCCTATGAGAATTTATTCAACTTCCTGGTGATTATTCAACACTTTAGTATCCAAACAAGCTTCTTACAGAGTGATTCATCCTGGTTTGATTGGAACGACGAAGAAGCTGTCATATTCCCAAACTGGGAAACTGGAATCACTGATTTGAAAGTGGATAACTTCTTCATCCCAACTCCTATGAGATTTATTCAACTCCTGGTGATTCTCCAACACTTTATGTATCCAAATCAAGCTCTTACAGAGTGATTCATCCTGGTTTGATTGGAACGACGAAGAAGCTGCATATTCCCAAACTGGGAAACTGGAATCACCTGATTAGAAAGTGGGATAACGTCTTCATTCCCAACTCCTATGAGATTAATTCAACTTCCTGGATTCTCCACCACTTTATGTATCCAAATCAAGCTTCTCAAAGTGATTCATCCTGGTGTTGATTGGAACGACGAAGAAGCTGTCCTATTCCCAAACTGGGAAACTGGAATCACCTGATTAGAAAGTGGGATAACTTCTTCATCCCAACTCCTATGAGATTTATTCAACTTCCTGGTGTTTCCAGCATTTATATCCAAATCAAGCTTCTTACAAAGTGATTCATCCTGGTTTGATTGGAACGACGAAGAAGCTGTCCTATTCCCCAAACTGGAAACTGGAATCACCTGATTAGAAAGTGGGATAACTTCATCCCAACTCCTATGAGATTTATTCAACTTCCTGGTGATTCTCCAACACTTTATGTATCCAAATCAAGCTTCTTACAGAGTGATTCATCCTGGTTGATTGGAACGACGAAGAAGCTGTCCTATTCCCAAACTGGGAAATGGAATCACCTGATAGAAAAGTGGGAAAACTTCTTCACCCAACTCCTATGAGATTTATTCAACTTCCTGGTGATTCCCAACACTTTATGTATCCAAATCAAGCTTCTTCACAAAGTGATTCATCCTGGTTGATTGGAACGACGAAGAAGCTGTCCTATTCCCAAACTGGGAAACTGGAATCACCTGATTAGAAAGTGGGATAACTTCTTCATCCCAACTCCTATGAGATTTATTCAACTTCATGGTGATTCTCCAACACTTTATGTATCCAAATCAAGCTTCTTACAGAGTGATTCATCCTGGTTTGATTGGAACGACGAAGAAGCTGTCATATTCCCAAACTGGGAAACTGGAATCACCTGATAGAAAGTGGGATAACTTCTCTCCCAACTCCTATGAGATAATTCAACTTCCTGGATTCTCCACACTTTATGTATCCAAATCAAGCTTCTTACAAGTGATTCATCCTGGTGTGATTGGAACGACGAAGAAGCTTCCTATTCCCAAACTGGGAAACTGGAATCACCTGATTAGAAAGTGGGATAACTTCTTCATCCCAACTCCTATGAGATTTATTCAACTTCCTGGTGTTTCTCCAACATTTTATGTATCCAAATCAAGCTTCTTACAAAGTGATTCATCCTGGTGTTATTGGAACGACGAAGAAGCTGTCCTATCCCAAACTGGGAAACTGAATCACCTGATTAGAAAGTGGGATAACTTCTTCATCCCAACTCCTATGAGATTTATTCAACTTCCTGGTGATTCTCCAACACTTTATGTATCCAAATCAAGCTTCTTACAAAGTGATTCATCCTGGTTTGATTGGAACGACGAAGAAGCTGTCCTATTCCCAAACTGGGAAACTGAATCACCTGATTAGAAAGTGGGATAACTTCTTCATCCCAACTCCTATGAGATTTATTCAACTTCCTGGTGATTCTCCAACACTTTATGTATCCAAATCAAGCTTCTTACAAAGTGATTCATCCTGGTTGATTGGAACGACGAAGAAGCTGTCCTATTCCCAAACTGGGAAACTGGAATCACCTGATTAGAAAGTGGGATAACTTCTTCATCCCAACTCCTATGAGATTTATTCAACTTCCTGGTGATTCTCCACCACTTTATGTATCCAAATCAAGCTTCTTACAAAGTGATTCATCCTGTTTATTGGAACGACGAAGAAGCTGTCCTATTCTAAACTGGGAAACTGGAATCACCTGATTAGAAAGTGGGATAACTCTTCATCCCAACTCCTATGAGATTTATTCAACTCCTGGTGATTCTCCAACACTTTATGTATCCAAATCAAGCTTCTTACAGAGTGATTCATCCTGGTTGATTGGAACGACGAAGAAGCTGTCCTATCCCAAACTGGGAAACTGGAATCACCTGATTAGAAAGTGGGATAACTTCTTCATCCCAACTCCTATGAGATATTTCAACTTCCTGGTGATTCTCCAACACTTTATGTATCCAAATCAAGCTTCTTACAGAGTGATTCATCCTGGTTTGATTGAACGACGAAGAAGCTGTCCGTTCCAAACTGGGAAACTGGAATCACCTGATTAGAAAGTGGGATAACTTCTTCATCCCAACTCCTATGAGATTTATTCAACTTCCTGGTGATTCTCCAACACTTTATGTATCCAAATCAAGCTTCTTACAGAGTGATTCATCCTGGTTTGATTGGAACGACGAAGAAGTGTCCTATTCCCAAACTGGGAAACTGGAATCACCTGATTTGAAAGTGGGATAACTTCTTCATCCCAACTCCTATGAGATTAATTCAACTTCCTGGTGATTCTCCAACACTTTATGTATCCAAGTCAAGCTTCTTACAAAGTGATTCATCCTGGTTTGATTGGAACGACGAAGAAGCTGTCCTATTCCCAAACTGGGAAACTGGAATCACCTGATTAGAAAGTGGATAACTTCTTCATCCCAACTCCTATGAGATTTATTCAACTTCCTGGTGTTCTCCACCATTTTATGTATCCAAATCAAGCTTCTTACAAGTGATTCATCCTGGTGTTATTGGAACGACGAAGAAGCTGTCCTATTCCCAAACTGGGAAACTGGAATCACCTGATTAGAAAGTGGGATAACTTCTTCATCCCAACTCCTATGAGATTTATTCAACTCCTGGTGATTCTCCAACACTTTATGTATCCAAATCAAGCTTCTCACAGAGTCATTTATCCTGGTTTGATTGGAACGCCGAAGAAGGTCCTATTCCAAACTGGGAAACTGGAATCACCTGATTAGAAAGTGGGATAACTTCTTCATCCCAACTCCTAGAGAATTATTCAACTTCCTGGTGATTCTCCACTTTATGTATCCAAATCAAGCTTCTTACAGAGTGATTCATCCTGGTTTGATTGGAACGACGAAGAAGCTGTCATATTCCCAAACTGGGAAACTGGAATCACCTGATTAGAAAGTGGGATAACTTCTTCATCCAACTCCTATGATTTTATTCAACTTCATGGTGATTCTCCACACTTTATGTATCCTAATCAAGCTTCTTACAGAGTGATTCATCCTGGTTTGATTGGAACGACGAAGAAGCTGTCATATCCCAAACTGGGAAACTTGAATCACCTGATTAGAAAGTGGGATAACTTCTTCATCCCAACTCCTATGAGATTAATTCAACTTCCTGGTGATTCTCCACCACTTTATGTATCCAAATCAAGCTTCTTTCAAAGTGATTCATCCTGGTGTTATTGGAACGACGAAGAAGCTGTCCTATTCCCAAACTGGGAAACTGGAATCACCTGATTAGAAAGTGGGCTAACTTCTTCATCCTAACTCCTATGAGATTTATTCAACTTCCTGGTGTTTCTCCAGCATTTTATGTATCGAAATCAAGCTTCTTACAAAGTGATTAATCCTGGTGTTATTGGAATGACGAAGAAGCTGTCCTATTCCCAAACTGGGAAACTGGAATCACCTGATTAGAAAGTGGGATAACTTCTTCATCCCAACTCCTATGAGATTTATTCAACTTCCTGGTGATTCTCCAACACTTTATGTATCCAAATCAAGCTTCTTACAGAGTGATTCATCCTGGTTTGATTGGAACGACGAAGAAGCTGTCCTATTCCCAAACTGGGAAACTGGAATCACCTGATTAGAAAGTGGGATAACTTCTTCATCCCAACTCCTATGAGATTTATTCAACTTCCTGGTGATTCTCCAACACTTTATGTATCCAAATCAAGCTTCTTACAGAGTGATTCATCCTGGTTTGATTGGAACGACGAAGAAGCTGTCCTATTCCCAAACTGGGAAACTGGAATCACCTGATTAGAAAGTGGGATAACTTCTTCATCCCAACTCCTATGAGATTTATTCAACTTCATGGTGATTCTCCAACACTTTATGTATCCTAATCAAGCTTCTTACAGAGTGATTCATCCTGGTTTGATTGGAACGACGAAGAAGCTGTCATATTCCCAAACTGGGAAACTGGAATCACCTGATTAGAAAGTGGGATAACTTCTTCATCCCAACTCCTATGAGATTAATTCAACTTCCTGGTGATTCTCCACCACTTTATGTATCCAAATCAAGCTTCTTTCAAAGTGATTCATCCTGGTGTTATTGGAACGACGAAGAAGCTGTCCTATTCCCAAACTGGGAAACTGGAATCACCTGATTAGAAAGTGGGATAACTTCTTCATCCTAACTCCTATGAGATTTATTCAACTTCCTGGTGTTTCTCCAGCATTTTATGTATCCAAATCAAGCTTCTTACAAAGTGATTCATCCTGGTGTTATTGGAACGACGAAGAAGCTGTCCTATTCCCAAACTGGGAAACTGGAATCACCTGATTAGAAAGTGGGATAACTTCTTCATCCCAACTCCTATGAGATTTATTCAACTTCCTGGTGATTCTCCAACACTTTATGTATCCAAATCAAGCTTCTTACAGAGTGATTCATCCTGGTTTGATTGGAACGACGAAGAAGCTGTCCTATTCCCAAACTGGGAAACTGGAATCACCTGATTAGAAAGTGGGATAACTTCTTCATCCCAACTCCTATGAGATTTATTCAACTTCCTGGTGATTCTCCAACACTTTATGTATCCAAATCAAGCTTCTTACAGAGTGATTCATCCTGGTTTGATTGGAACGACGAAGAAGCTGTCCTATTCCCAAACTGGGAAACTGGAATCACCTGATTAGAAAGTGGGATAACTTCTTCATCCCAACTCCTATGAGATTTATTCAACTTCCTGGTGATTCTCCACCACTTTATGTATCCAAATCAAGCTTCTTACAAAGTGATTCATCCTGGTGTTATTGGAACGACGAAGAAGCTGTCCTATTCCCAAACTGGGAAACTGGAATCACCTGATTAGAAAGTGGGATAACTTCTTCATCCTAACTCCTGTGAGATTTATTCAACTTCCTGGTGTTTCTCCAGCATTTATGTATCCAAATCAAGCTTCTTACAAAGTGATTCATCCTGGTTATTGGAACGACGAAGAAGCTGTCCTATTCCCAAACTGGGAAACTGGAATCACCTGATTAGAAAGTGGGATAACTTCTTCATCCCAACTCCTATGAGATTTATTCAACTTCCTGGTGATTCTCCAACACTTTATGTATCCAAATCAAGCTTCTTACAAAGTGATTCATCCTGGTTTGATTGGAACGACGAAGAAGCTGTCCTATTCCCAAACTGGGAAACTGGAATCACCTGATTAGAAAGTGGGATAACTTCTTCATCCCAACTCCTATGAGATTTATTCAACTTCATGGTGATTCTCCAACACTTTATGTATCCAAATCAAGCTTCTTACAAAGTGATTCATCCTGGTTTGATTGGAACGACGAAGAAGCTGTCCTATTCCCAAACTGGGAAACTGGAATCACCTGATTAGAAAGTGGGATAACTTCTTCATCCCAACTCCTATGAGATTAATTCAACTTCCTGGTGATTCTCCACCACTTTATGTATCCAAATCAAGCTTCTTTCAAAGTGATTCATCCTGGTTTATTGGAACGACGAAGAAGCTGTCCTATTCCCAAACTGGGAAACTGGAATCACCTGATTAGAAAGTGGGATAACTTCTTCATCCTAACTCCTATGAGATTTATTCAACTTCCTGGTGTTTCTCCACCATTTTATGTATCCAAATCAAGCATCTTACAAAGTGATTCATCCTGGTTTATTGGAACGACGAAGAAGCTGTCCTATTCCCAAACTGGGAAACTGGAATCACCTGATTAGAAAGTGGGATAACTTCTTCATCCCAACTCCTATGAGATTTATTCAACTTCCTGGTGATTCTCCAACACTTTATGTATCCAAATCAAGCTTCTTACAGAGTGATTCATCCTGGTTTGATTGGAACGACGAAGAAGCTGTCCTATTCCCAAACTGGGAAACTGGAATCACCTGATTAGAAAGTTGGATAACTTCTTCATCTCAACTCCTATGAGATTTATTCAACTTCCTGGTGATTCTCCAACACTTTATGTGAGAATAGACAGATTATGGTGTGTGAGTGTTGTTTAGAACAGAGAGTGGTCGGATTGAAAGAGAACAGAGTGAAGACAGTAAGTGAGAATTAAAGAGACTGCAATGGAGAATAAGAGAGATTAAGTGAGATTTGAGAGAGTATGAGAGAGATTCTTGTAACCAGAGATTAGGAGAGTATAAGAGACTTGAGAATGGTGAAGAAGAAAGGAGAAACTCCCCCATTCAGCTTAATTTCGTAATGGTTACAATGGGGTGGCTTTATAGCCAGATTACAAGTTGCAAGTGATTAAACAATTGTTAAAGTACAGATTTACTAAACTAATATTATTGTAGGGTTTCTGATGGAGCCAGGAGGATGCAGCCAAGGAGAATCTCGACCAGAGGGAGTAGAGAGTGACAGGAGAGAGAGATGGGCACAGTCTGGTTGGGTGAAAGTGACAGCAGGTTCATCTCCTTATGCACATGTGACTTTTATCTTAATTAATTCTCCAACTTGCCAGATCTCTCTCCAACGGTCTCATACTTAGTTTAAACTTCAAATATGCTTCAGAAAGCTCAGCTGGACGAGTTCCCCACTTGCCTTGACTTCCAAGACACTCTAGGTTAGGTTTGGTTACTTGCAAGCCAAAACTGTACGGACAGATTCAAATCTGCTTGTTCCGGATTTGCTTGCTCTTGAAGCTTGGTCTCTTCATCAACTCCAGCTTCTTACTTCTTCATTCCAACACTCCCCCTCAAGCTTGACCATAGGAGATCCTTGGACAAGCTTGGAACCTTGAAGAAGCTCCCTCATTAAAAACCTTAGCAAGAAAACCCATTGGGACAAAACTTGCTAAGGGAAAAAGAGTGGAGTTTCCACAAAGCTTAGGGATTGGCCAGTGAGCCTAAGGAACTTCAGATTCATCATGGTGGAGTCCTTAGGCTCTGGATCGTGGCCTAATAGGTATAGCAAGTATGAATCACCATAACTTGCTATCCTTGAGCACAAGTAGCCGGCTGGATCATTTTGTGGCCGGTTTAGGGTCTCCCCCTCTCAACTGGCTTCAAGCCACCTTAGGAAGGCAAGGAAACGACCAGACCATCTTCTCTGAACCCCCAGCAAAGTTACTTGTTCTTTAGAACTTGGCTTGACCTCTTCATGGAACCATAGACTCGGTTAGGGTCTCCCCCTCTCAACTGACTTCTTTGGCCATCTTAGAAAGGCTAGGACATGACCGGATCATCATCATCATCTTCAGTGAGGCTCAAGCTTATTTTGATACCTGATACATCATTTCAAAAGTGCATCAGTTCTTAAGGAAATGCACTCATCACATCAAACTCAATAATAGTTTAAGTATAAGGACAATCATGAATGTATTGAGATGAGTTTAAGGTGCTTCCCTTTTATAAGAATGGTCAGGAGTGGACTCCAATTGAATCCCCACTTGGTAAGACACAGTCCGGATTATGGAAGCTCAATCACACACAGTCCGGATTATGGAAGCTCAATCACACACTTGGAATGAGCTTCTTTGATCCGGTTGGTACTGAGTAATGCAAGAGTGAATCCACCACTTGCAAACTCCACTTTTGATCAGAGGTGAGGCAATGAACGACTTGGATTAGCGCCAGTTGCTTCACCGTCAAATCACCTTTGAGCTTCTTCTTATGACCTGAGCTTGTCTCCCCCTTTCTTCTGGCTTCTTGCCTCCATTTAGGAGTTGAGACAAAGCTTTTCTTTGTTCATGAGCTCAATAGGTACCTGATTCAATCATCCAAAAAATGCATGTATCAATTCTCAAGGGGCAAACCTATTCACACATAAGAATAATAATGGTTTTAGGTACTTCCCTTGCATCAGTTTGTTGAATGTTGGTGAGGATTGCTAAGCACTTGAATCCTCCACGCCATTCCTTCTCTCAACCAGCCTTTGCATTTTTCTCTTGAAGTTTCAGCATGTAGGGAAGCTCAGCACTTTTCAACTCCATAATTTGCCACCATCATGTGATTGCTTAGCCAAAATTTCCCTGATTGAATACTCCTTGAGTCCTTGAATATAGCTGGTCAGAGTGGTGGGGTGTGCCAGCTTCTTCAGACTGATCACTTAGGCCCCTCCTTATTAAATCGCCATGCAACCTCTTCTTCTTGATCATCTATTTTGACACATAGATGTTGCTGGCCTTCTATGAGGAAAAGAGACACTTAGGAGCTTCATGGATCTTCTGGTAGCTCACTGATTCCCCTCCTCAAGCTTGGCTGAGTATAGGGACAAGCTTGAATGTGAGCTTCAATGAGTTTTGAAACTGGGAGCACAACAATACCAACATCTGCGCTTAAGCCAACCAGTTCACTATCTTCCAGGAGCACAACAATACCAACATCTGCGCTTAAGCCAACTGGATCACCATTTTCCTTCAGCTCTAATGTCTTTGGGCCACCAGTCTCCCCATGACTTAGGTGATGACCTTCCTTATGAGTCTCTTGAACCAGGAGCACAACAGCTCCTACGCCTGCGCTTAAGCCAACTGGTTCTACTCACAAGGTATCTTTACATGGTCAGGACTAAACACCTTGATCCATGCCTCTGACCACCGGCCACTCTTGGCTTAGTGATGGCCTTTTCTCTTGAGTGCACCTCCTGTACATCCTCTTGGCATCAGGTAAGTCACTTCTGAGCAGTTTCTCCAATTCTCCAACATCCTTTCTATCTTCAGGGTAGGAAATGGGCAGACACATAGATAGGATTTGGGACTGGGCAATCTCCACGGTTCAGGAATATCCATCTTGGGAGGCTCTGAAAAACGTGGGCAATGCCTTCTTCTTTGTCTTAGTTTGATGATGGACAGAGATCACCTCTTGTGTACCTGAAACATCACTCAAACTCCAGCAAGAATCAGACCACACACACTAGGATCAGCCCTTGATAATTCACCAAGTCTGATCCCAATGTTTTAAAAAGAAATATGCAATGAACAGAATCTAAACAACTCATTCAGTTCAACTCCATGCATACTAACATCACTAACTGCTCAGGTATGATAACTCATCAATAACAAGGCAATTAGGCTCTTTTTATGAATTTTAAAGACAATAAACAGAGACTAAACAACTCATCTAATCATCTTGAACAATATATATAATGCAATACAAGATCAGGAGACTCTCCTAGACCTTTATCAATGCAACAAGACAATGACAGTAGCTAAACAATCGCCTAGCACAATACAAACAGAAACAATTAATCTAGGACAGGAACTAGACAATACCATGCTAGACAACTCCTAGAAATAATTTAAGAAACAGAGCAACACACACAATTTAAGTATCATGGGACAGAAACTAGGTTCAACAACTCTAGCAACTTGAACCTGTCCCAAGGATACCAAACACACCACTCAACACAACCAGACATAACTACTCAAGCTCTTATTAAAGGTAGGAGGTTAACTTACAAACAAGGAACCTGAGCTGGTTCCTTGAACCTCCAAGGCACACTGTTCACTTGAACTTGACAGATTTGGAGTTTGGGATCTCTACCCCACGCCATTTCCTTGTGTGTGCTTTCCCTTTAGACCACTCATGCTTAAGACCCCTCCTTTCTTCCTGATTACCAGGCGCCACCTTCTGGCACACAGTGAGAGACTCCATTTTGGGAAGAACTTGAAAATCACTTGTACAGACTTGGTTTGGAGCATTGCTTGCCAAACAGCTCCAAAACCTTCTTTCTCCAAGAGATCTCTTCAGGCTGAACAGGAGGAAGGGTGATAGACCTTGGGAAGTCTCTGGACACGCCATGTTTGTAGTCTTCTTCCTCTTGAAGAGATTGAACAGCTGGCTGGACAGAAACTCTCCAATGATTTGAAATAACAATGAGGGTGAGCCTATGCTTGAATTGTGGAAGCTTTGAGTTTCAGATACTAAAGACCTCCTTTATCTTGAGTTCTGGTGAGTCTCTTCCCTCCTGGAAAAGCTTTAGACCAGAGGATACAAGGATGAACAGAAACAGAGATTTTTGAAGAGAAGTATGAACTGTAACAGATTTGCGGAAGCTCTATGGATTCTCAGGAGCTTGGAGCTCTGATACCATGTGAGAATAGACAGATTATGGTGTGTGAGTGTTGTTTAGAACAGAGAGTGGTCGGATTGAAAGAGAACAGAGTGAAGACAGTAAGTGAGAATTAAAGAGACTGCAATGGAGAATAAGAGAGATTAAGTGAGATTTGAGAGAGTATGAGAGAGATTCTTGTAACCAGAGATTAGGAGAGTATAAGAGACTTGAGAATGGTGAAGAAGAAAGGAGAAACTCCCCATTCAGCTTAATTTCGTAATGGTTACAATGGGGTGGCTTTATAGCCAGATTACAAGTTGCAAGTGATTAAACAATTGTTAAAGTACAGATTTACTAAACTAATATTATTGTAGGGTTTCTGATGGAGCCAGGAGGATGCAGCCAAGGAGAATCTCGACCAGAGGGAGTAGAGAGTGACAGGAGAGAGAGATGGGCACAGTCTGGTTGGGTGAAAGTGACAGCAGGTTCATCTCCTTATGCACATGTGACTTTTATCTTAATTAATTCTCCAACTTGCCAGATCTCTCTCCAACGGTCTCATACTTAGTTTAAACTTCAAATATGCTTCAGAAAGCTCAGCTGGACGAGTTCCCCACTTGCCTTGACTTCCAAGACACTCTAGGTTAGGTTTGGTTACTTGCAAGCCAAAACTGTACGGACAGATTCAAATCTGCTTGTTCCGGATCTGCTTGCTCTTGAAGCTTGGTCTCTTCATCAACTCCAGCTTCTTACTTCTTCATTCCAACACTTTATGTATCCAAATCAAGCTTCTTACAGAGTGATTCATCCTGGTTTGATTGGAACGACGAAGAAGCTGTCCTATTCCCAAACTGGGAAACTGGAATCACCTGATTAGAAAGTGGGATAACTTCTTCATCCCAACTCCTATGAGATTTATTCAACTTCATGGTGATTCTCCAACACTTTATGTAATTAAATCAAGCTTCTTACAGAGTGATTCATCCTGGTTTGATTGGAACGACGAAGAAGCTGTCATATTCCCAAACTGGGAAACTGGAATCACCTGATTAGAAAGTGGGATAACTTCTTCATCCCAACTCCTATGAGATTAATTCAACTTCCTGGTGATTCTCCACCACTTTATGTATCCAAATCAAGCTTCTTTCAAAGTGATTCATCCTGGTGTTATTGGAACGACGAAGAAGCTTTCCTATTCCCAAACTGGGAAACTGGAATCACCTGATTAGAAAGTGGGATAACTTCTTCATCCTAACTCCTATGAGATTTATTCAACTTCCTGGTGTTTCTCCAGCATTTTATGTATCGAAATCAAGCTTCTTACAAAGTGATTCATCCTGGTGTTATTGGAACGACGAAGAAGCTGTCCTATTCCCAAACTGGGAAACTGGAATCACCTGATTAGAAAGTGGGATAACTTCTTCATCCTAACTCCTGTGAGATTTATTCAACTTCCTGGTGTTTCTCCAGCATTTTATGTATCCAAATCAAGCTTCTTACAAAGTGATTCATCCTTGTGTTATTGGAACGACGAAGAAGCTGTCCTATTCCCAAACTGGGAAACTGGAATCACCTGATTAGAAAGTGGGATAACTTCTTCATCCCAACTCCTATGAGATTTATTCAACTTCCTGGTGATTCTCCAACACTTTATGTATCCAAATCAAGCTTCTTACAGAGTGATTCATCCTGGTTTGATTGGAACGACGAAGAAGCTGTCCTATTCCCAAACTGGGAAACTGGAATCACCTGATTAGAAAGTGGGATAACTTCTTCATCCCAACTCCTATGAGATTTATTCAACTTCCTGGTGATTCTCCAACACTTTATGTATCCAAATCAAGCTTCTTACAGAGTGATTCATCCTGGTTTGATTGGAACGACGAAGAAGTTGTCCTATTCCCAAACTGGGAAACTGGAATCACCTGATTCGAAAGTGGGATAACTCATTCATCCCAACTCCTATGAGATTAATTCAACTTCCTGGTGATTCTCCAACACTTTATGTATCCAAGTCAAGCTTCTTACAAAGTGATTCATCCTGGTTTGATTGGAACGCCGAAGAAGCTGTCATATTCCCAAACTGGGAAACTGGAATCACCTGATTAGAAAGTGGGATAACTTCTCATCCCAACTCCTATGAGATTTATTCAACTTCCTGGTGTTTCTCCACCATTTTATGTATCCAAATCAAGCTTCTTACAAAGTGATTCATCCTGGTGTTATTGGAACGACGAAGAAGCTGTCCTATTCCCAAACTGGGAAACTGGAATCACCTGATTAGAAAGTGGGATAACTTCTTCATCCTAACTCCTATGAGATTTATTCAACTTCCTGGTGTTTCTCCAGCATTTTATGTATCCAAATCAAGCTTCTTACAAAGTGATTCATCCTGGTGTTATTGGAACGACGAAGAAGCTGTCCTATTCTCAAACTGAGAAACTGGAATCACCTGATTAGAAAGTGGGATAACTTCTTCATCCCAACTCCTATGAGATTTGTTCAACTTCCTGGTGATTCTCCAACACTTTATGTATCCAAATCAAGCTTCTTACAGAGTGATTCATCCTGGTTTGATTGGAACGACGAAGAAGCTGTCCTATTCCCAAACTGGGAAACTGGAATCACCTGATTAGAAAGTGGGATAACTTCTTCATCCCAACTCCTATGAGATTTATTCAACTTCCTGGTGATTCTCCAACACTTTATGTATCCAAATCAAGCTTCTTACAGAGTGATTCATCCTGGTTTGATTGGAACGACGAAGAAGCTGTCCTATTCCCAAACTGGGAAACTGGAATCACCTGATTAGAAAGTGGGATAACTTCTTCATCCCAACTCCTATGAGATTTATTCAACTTCCTGGTGATTCTCCAACACTTTATATATCCAAATCAAGCTTCTTACAGAGTGATTCATCCTGGTTTGATTGGAACGACGAAGAAGTTGTCCTATTCCCAAACTGGGAAACTGGAATCACCTGATTTGAAAGTGGGATAACTCATTCATCCCAACTCCTATGAGATTAATTCAACTTCCTGGTGATTCTCCAACACTTTATGTATCCAAGTCAAGCTTCTTACAAAGTGATTCATCCTGGTTTGATTGGAACGCCGAAGAAGCTGTCCTATTCCCAAACTGGGAAACTGGAATCACCTGATTAGAAAGTGGGATAACTCATTCATCCCAACTCCTATGAGATTTATTCAACTTCCTGGTGTTTCTCCACCATTTTATGTATCCAAATCAAGCTTCTTACAAAGTGATTCATCCTGGTGTTATTGGAACGACGAAGAAGCTGTCCTATTCCCAAACTGGGAAACTGGAATCACCTGATTAGAAAGTGGGATAACTTCTTCATCCCAACTCCTATGAGATTTATTCAACTTCCTGGTGATTCTCCAACACTTTATGTATCCAAATCAAGCTTCTTACAGAGTCATTTATCCTGGTTTGATTGGAACGCCGAAGAAGCTGTCCTATTCTCAAACTGGGAAACTGGAATCACCTGATTAGTGTTGACATGAAGCAATAAAGAGAGGAGAATGAAGTAAGAAGCAAGAGGGGAACAATTACATCCGGATCAAGCAATCACTCAACTTACCTTGCTAGACAAGTCTGTCCGTACAAGACAACCCTAACTTGGAGTGCAAGACATAAGAGTGACTGATGTAGAAGAGAAGAAGGCAAGAAGAATGTTTGGAATCGCCTAAGGGAAGTGGGGAACCGTTGAGAGTGCAGGTCACGGGTCTGGTTAAGGATTCAAAGTCTTCCCACCCGTTAGGACCTGTCACTATCCAGGACCACTTTGCCCATCTCTCCTCTGTCTTAACTTCTTTGTTTATTGTTTCCTTAATGTCGACATCTTGCTGTATGAATTCTATAAATGGGTTGTTCCCATAAACAAATCATTCAAGGGAAAAGAGTTCTCTATGTTAAGAAGAGAGCCTTATGGTATGAAGAGGAGACCTTAGGAAGTGTAGAAGCATTAGAGAGGAAGATAGAAGCATCTTGTACGGACTGTACGGATAGGGCAAAGGGTACGGACGATCAGGCCGTACCATCATGCGCGGTTAAGGGGTTACTCAGCTCAGGTAAAAGTAAACCAGCTAGAGTTACTTTACCTTAAGGCTGAGCTTGATCCGAACGTTGAGAGGATAAGGAGGAACGCGTCTGACAGTCTGGCAAGAGCTGGAAAGGTAAAGGCATATTCAAAGATGCCTTACACATGTGGAGACTCTCATTGGAAGGATTCAAATGCGCCCTTAGCTGTATCTTGACTTCACATGCTTTCTCCTTTATGCAGTCTAAACCCTAGTGTCTTAAGCTTCATATATAAGTGTAAACTCTCTCTGATTAATCAATTAATGCGAATCATGTTACTCTCTCTCTAGTCTCTCTCTTGTTCATCATGGTTCATACATAAATCTCTCCATTTCTTTCACAATCTCTCCTAAACTTCTCTTAATCTCTTACCAAATCTCTCTTAATCTCTCAATACCTATTCTACTCTCTAATCTCATATGGTATCAGAGCCAGGTTGGCTTTGGTATTGAGAGACCCTTGTTCCTTTCTTTACATTTGCGAGTTTGTTCTTGTGTGATAAAGAAGAGGAGATGGAGACGACCAACTTTAGCAAACTGGTGACGGTTCCGGTTGCACTGAAGGGAGGCTCGAACTACTTGATGTGGTCCCAGTTGGTGAGGACTACCATTGGAAGGCTAGGGCTGTGGAACCACATCACAGATGATGGTCCGGAGCCAGTGGCCAAAGAAGATGAAGAAGAAGGCGACGGGAAGACTCTTGCGGTAGCTGAAGCAAAGAGATGGGTCCAAGAGGATTTGATGGTGCTGTCTGTGCTCCATGCCTCTCTGGAGCTCCCCATACTTGAAGCTTACGTGCACTTTGAGACTCCTAAGCGCCTTTGGGACATGCTCCATAAGAGGTATGGAAACAAGTCCAACATAAGTCGGGTGTTTGATCTGAAGCAAACCATCAGTGTCTTGAGGCAAGATGGAGAAGATCTCACCAAGCACATGGGGAAGTTTGGAGCTTTGTGGTCCGAACTTGAGAGTCTTAGACCCAACACTACTGATGAGGAATCGCTCATTGAGAGGAGAGAGCAAGATCAGGTGTTTGGGCTATTGATGACTCTAGATGAAAGCTACCAGGATGTGATCAAGCATATCCTGAGATCACCAACTCTCCCATCCATGGAGGAGGTATGCGCACAACTTCAGAAGGAGGAAGGCTCTCTTGGGTTGTTTGGAGGCAAGAAGGGGATGTCCACGGCTCATAAAGCAGAAGAGGCACAAGCAAACAAGGCAGCGTACCGTGGAGATGGAAGGAAGTATGAGAAGTATGAGGGAAGCTGTGAGCATTGCAAGCGGCAGGGGCATAAGAAGAGTCAGTGCTGGATCCTACATCCACACCTCAGGCCTAGCAAGTTCAACAAGGATAGAGAAGCTAAGGCTCACCTTTCTGCTGAAGCAAGTGGTGCCGGCTCATCAGGGGCTAGTCCAAATGTCAAGGCGGGTGAAAGTGAAGGCAGAGCTCTAACTTCTCAGGAGGTGATCACCAAGGCTGACTTTGAGGCTTTCATCCGAGCCCTCAAGGAGTCTGGTAAAATGCTAGGCAACACTCTTGGATACTCATACTCTGCTCATACATTACCTAGTATCTCTGATAAACTGCTAGACATGTTTAAAATCTCATGTACTGCCACTGCTCATACTAGCATAACTGATAGATTGTTAGGAGTAGTCAAGAGCCTGAAAGCTGAAAATGAAACATCTAGAACCAATACTGCTAGGAGCTTGCATAAACCATTGATAATTGATTCTGGTGCATCTCATCACATGATTAGTGATAACAATCTGATAAAAGACATAGAACCTGCCCTTGGACATGTTATGATTGCAAATGGAGATAGAATTCCCATTAGGGGCATTGGTAAACTGAACTTGTTTAATAAGGAGTCAAAAGCCTTTTACATGCCTGAGTTCACCTCTAATCTTTTATCAGTTAAGAAATGCACTACTGATCTTCAATGCAATGTTATTTTCAGTCCTAATGATGTTAAGTTTCAGGATATTAAGAGCAGTAAGTTGATTGGGCAAGGAGCTACCAAGGGGGATCTTTACATGATTGAAGACCTTGCACCTATTTCTAGTTCTTGTTTCTCGTTTAGTTCTGTTTCTTCCTTAAGTACTGATGCTCTGTGGCATGCTAGGCTAGGACATCCACATGTTAGGGCTTTAAGCATTATGTTACCAGGTGTCATGTTTAAAAATAATGATTGTGAGGCATGTATTTTGGGCAAACATTGTAAGACTGTTTTTCAGAGATCATCTACTCTTTATGCAAACTGCTTTGATTTAATTCACTCTGATGTTTGGACGGCACCTTGCTTATCTAGGGATGATTACAAGTATTATGTCACATTCATTGATGAAAAATCCAAATACACCTGGTTAACATTGATTAAAACTAAAGATAGGGTCCTTGATGCATTTAAAAATTTTCAAGCCTATGTGACTAACCAATATCATGCCAAGATTAAGATTTTCAGGTCTGATAATGGTGGGGAGTATACTGGGCATGCATTTCGTGATCACCTTGCTCAGCATGGGATTCTTCACCAGACTAGCTGCCCATACACTCCACAGCAGAATGGAGTTGCGGAAAGGAAGAACAGACATCTCATGGAGGTGTCCCGGTCCATGATGTTCCACAAAGGGGTTCCCAAGAGGTATTGGAGTGATGCTGTGATGACTGCGTGCTATCTCATCAACAGGATACCAACCAGGATCTTGGCAGATCAGTCTCCATTTGAGGTACTCAACAAGAGCAGGCCAGTCTTGGATCACCTGAGGACCTTTGGATGCGTGTGTTATGTTCTTGTACCAGGCGAGCAGAGAAACAAACTAGAAGCAAAGAGCACCAAGGCTATGATGATTGGGTATTCTACTTCACAGAAGGGATACAAATGCTATGATCCTACTGCTAGGAGAGTCCTAGTGTCAAGGGATGTCAGATTCATGGAAGACAAAGGATACTATGATGAGCAGACATGGGAAGACTTGGAGGATCTCTCCCAGCCATCAGAAAGAGCTGCTTGCTTGAGAAACATCCTAGAGGGGCTCGGAATTGGAGTGTCCCAGGATCAGAGTAGGCGTCCAGAACCTACTCCAGCTGCAGCAGAAGAACCATCCCACTTTGCACATGAGGGGGGAAGTGAATCAGTATCTGAACTAGAGGACCAAGGCTTAGAAGAGGCCGGTGAGCTAGGAAACAGAGGAACTGATTCTCCTGTCCAAAGTGGAGAAGGATCAGCAAGGGAAGAACTGAATGAAAGTCAGAATGACGAAGATCAGAGACAAGGAGAAGCTAGAGCTGAAGCTGAAGCTGAAGAACAGACTGAAGCAGTGACTCCACAAGTAGAAGAAGAACAAGAAATGGCGCAAGAAGGGCCAGTGTTGAGAAGGAGTACAAGGCTGAGAAAGGATCCTTCTAGTTGGGTAAACACGAGAGTGTACTACAATGCCCAAGCTGTGAAGCATCCTACTCAGGCCGTGTGTTCTTTTGCTCAATATCCAGAAGCACATTGTGCTTTCATGGTAAACTTAGATGAGAATCACATTCCAAGAAGCTATGAAGAGGCAATGGAAGATAAGGAATGGAAGGAATCAGTAGGAGCTGAATCAGGAGCTATGATAAAGAATGATACATGGTATGAGAGTGAACTACCAAAAGGGAAGAAAGCTGTGTCTAGTAGATGGATCTTTACAATCAAGTACAAGGCTGATGGGTCGATTGAGAGGAAGAAGACTAGACTAGTAGCAAGAGGGTTCACTCAGACATATGGAGAGGATTACATTGAGACATTTGCTCCAGTAGCCAAGCTACACACCATTAGGATTATTTTAAGCTTGGCTGTGAACCTTGGATGGGGATTGTGGCAAATGGATGTAAAGAATGCATTTCTGCAAGGAGAGCTTGAGGATGAAGTGTATATGTATCCTCCACCAGGCCTAGAACATCTAGTAAAGAGAGGGAATGTTCTGAGGCTAAAGAAAGCCATTTATGGGTTGAAGCAATCACCAAGAGCTTGGTATAACAAGTTGAGCACAACTCTGAATGGCCGAGGCTTCAAGAAGTCTGAACTAGACCACACCCTCTTCACTCTTACCACTACCTCAGGTATGATTGCACTCCTTGTGTATGTTGATGATATCATTATCACAGGGAGTGACAAGGAAGGTATCATAGCAACCAAGGAGTTCCTTAAATCCATGTTTGAGATTAAAGACTTGGGAGAAATGAAATACTTTCTTGGAATTGAGATATGTAGATCCAAGGAAGGGTTGTTCATGTCCCAAAGAAAGTATACACTTGATCTTTTGAAAGGTGCAGGTGCTTATGGAGGCAAGACAGCAAGGATGCCTATGGAGGATGGCTACAAAGTCCCACGAGAGGGGGAGATTGAAGACAGCAAACCTTACCAGGATCCTAAACTCTATAGAAAACTAGTTGGTAAATTGATTTACCTTACCATTACAAGGCCTGATATATGTTTTGCCGTGAATCAGGTGAGCCAACACATGCAGCTTCCCAAGGAACATCACTGGCGCATGGTGGAGAGGCTGTTGATGTATCTGAATGGCTCGCCGGATCAAGGAGTATGGATGGGATGCAATGGAAGCTCAGAAGTGGTGGGCTATTGTGATGCTGATTGGGCAGGAGATAGAGCTGACAGGAGATCAACAACCGGCTATTGCACATTCATTGGAGGCAACTTGGTAACTTGGAAGAGCAAGAAGCAGAAGGTGGTGTCATGCTCAAGTGCTGAAGCTGAGTATAGAGCTATGCTGAAGCTTACAAACGAGTTGGTATGGATCAAAGGCATCTTGAAGCACTTGGAGATTGATCAAGCCACTCCAATGACAATGCATTGCGACAATCAAGCTGCCATTCACATTGCATCCAACTCGGTGTTCCATGAGAGAACCAAGCACATTGAGGTTGATTGCCACAAAGTAAGACAGATGATTGTGCTTGGAGTGATCTTACCTTGCTACACGAGAAGTGAAGATCAGTTGGCTGATGTGTTCACCAAGGCTGCGAGACAGAAGACTATGGAGTCCATTCACATTAGATTGGGACTCATAGATCTTGGGAAGAGAAGGAGCTGATCCCCTCAGCTGTGAGATCTTTACTCTTTTTCCCTCATTAAGGTTTTATCCCAATGGGTTTTCCTTAGTGAGGTTTTTAATGAGGAAGGTCTCATGGCTGTCCAAGCTTAGACTGTCACAAAGCTAAGCTTGAGGGGGAGTGTTAAGAAGAGAGCCTTATGGTATGAAGAGGAGACCTTAGGAAGTGTAGAAGCATTAGAGAGGAAGATAGAAGCATCTTGTACGGACTGTACGGATAGGGCAAAGGGTACGGACGATCAGGCCGTACCATCATGCGCGGTTAAGGGGTTACTCAGCTCAGGTAAAAGTAAACCAGCTAGAGTTACTTTACCTTAAGGCTGAGCTTGATCCGAACGTTGAGAGGATAAGGAGGAACGCGTCTGACAGTCTGGCAAGAGCTGGAAAGGTAAAGGCATATTCAAAGATGCCTTACACATGTGGAGACTCTCATTGGAAGGATTCAAATGCGCCCTTAGCTGTATCTTGACTTCACATGCTTTCTCCTTTATGCAGTCAAAACCCTAGTGTCTTAAGCTTCATATATAAGTGTAAACTCTCTCTGATTAATCAATTAATGCGAATCATGTTACTCTCTCTCTAGTCTCTCTCTTGTTCATCATGGTTCATACATAAATCTCTCCATTTCTCTCACAATCTCTCCTAAACTTCTCTTAATCTCTTACCAAATCTCTCTTAATCTCTCAATACCTATTCTACTCTCTAATCTCATACTCTATTATTCTCTTTGTCAATCTCTCTCTCTCTCTCTCACGGTTCAACCTAGTTCTTCTCTAATCTCTTCACAAATCTTCCTTAAACTCTCACATAAATCCTATAAAACTTTCATGGTATCAGAGCAGCTGTGCTCTTGAGACCTAAATCTCCTTTTCTTCCGCGAACTCTCTGTGTTTTATTTCTATTTTTGGCAAAGTTCATCCTGTTCTTGAGGTGTTCTTCAATCTCATTTCCAGAATTTGCCAAAAGTAGCAAAGTTCATCCAAAACTTTCGTTTCTCTTTCTCTCTTGATGGATACCTCCGAGAACCCAAAGATGGTAATGATACCAGTTACTCTCAAGGGTCCTAACTACCTGACATGGGCAAGACTTGCCAAAACAGCTCTCGGAGGCAGAGGTCTTTGGGAGATTGTTGAAGAAGGCCGCCCCACCAAGAAGACTGTCCTAGGAGAGGATGGCAAAGAAGTGGTGGTTGCGGATGCTGGGGATAAGAAGAAAGGTCAGGAGGACCTCATGGTGTTGTCTATCATCCAGAATAGCCTCGCCTCTTCTCTCCAAGAGGCTTATGCATTCTGTGAAACTTCCAAGGAGCTGTGGGATACTCTCAAGAAGGTGTATGCCAACAAATCCAACATCAGCAAGGTGTATGAAGTAAAAGGAGCAATCAATTCTCTAAGTCAAGAGGACACAGACTTTGATGCTCATTTTGGGAAGTTCCGGTCTCTATGGGCTGAGCTAGAGATGCTCAGACCCGCAACAGTTGATCCGGATGTTCTACATGAAAGAAGGGAGCAAGATAAGGTCTTTGCCTTGCTGCTCACTCTCAACCCAGGGTATGATGACCTTATTAGGCACATACTGAGGAACAAGGAGCTTCCATCTCTAGATGAAGTGTGTGCTGAGATTCAGAAGGAGCACGGCTCAGTGGGTCTCTTTAAGAGAAAGGGAGAGCTAGTGATGGCCAATCAAGCTGAAGGAGCCGAGAGCAAACCTGCCGGAGTAGCCAACAAAGGGTACTACAAGCCGGAGGAAAAGAAAGTGTGGGTGTGTGATCATTGCAAGAGGAAGGGTCACGGCAAGGACAAGTGCTGGATACTTCACCCACACCTCAAACCGGCTAAGTTCAAGACTGATGGTCGGGCAAACTACTCAGGTGATGTAGGAGAAGCTTCCACGGCCTACCGCACTCATGAGGGCAAGGGAAACCAGGATGAGTCCATCAAGAAATCTGACATTGAGGCACTCATCAAAGCTCTCAAGGAGTCTGGTAAAACTTTTGGTTCCTCCCTTAGTGCATCATATCAATTGCCTAGGAGTTTATTCACGGCGTTTCAAGTTGCTCATGAATCTGATAGAGTTAAACCCTTAGTCATAGACTCAGGAGCCTCTCATCACATGATTAGTGATTTAAATTTGATTAAAAATATCACTCCTGCAGTAGGAAATGTTATGATAGCTGATGGTAACAAGGTTCCAATTAAAGGCATAGGGGAACTTAAATTATTTGAGAAAGAATCCAAAGCTTTCTACATGCCTAGTTTCACTTCTAATCTATTATCTGTGAAAAGGGTGACCAATGACTTGAATTGCAATGTTATATTTACGCCTGATGATGTCTACTTTCAGGATATTGACTCATGTAGGTTGCTTGGCAAAGGTGTGAGCAAGGGAAACCTGTACTTGCTAGAAGACACTAAGCTTGCATCCGATCTATCTGTTGCTTTCAATTCAAGTTTTAATTTCCCTAAAGATGTAATGTGGCATGCTAGATTAGGACATCCTCATTCTCGTGCCTTGAACATCATGTTGCCTAGTATTTCATTCCAGCAAGATTGTGAAGCTTGTATCTTAGGAAAACATTGCAAAACTGTATTTCCCAAGTCTAGTACAATCTATGAACACTGCTTTGATTTAATCCACTCGGATGTATGGACAGCTCCATGTCTTTCTAGAGAACATCACAAGTATTTTGTGACCTTTATTGATGAGAAATCCAAGTACACATGGATCACTCTCTTACAATCAAAGGATAGGGTCTTAGATGCATTTATAAACTTTGAAACATATGTCTCTAACCATTATAATGCCAAAGTTAAGATTTTGAGATCAGATAATGGAGGAGAGTACACCAGCAATGCATTCAAAGCTCATCTAGCCAAACAAGGAGTGATTCATCAAACCAGCTGTCCATACACTCCCCAACAAAATGGTGTGGCCGAGAGGAAGAACAGGCATCTCATGGAGGTCACTAGGAGCATGATGTTCCATACTAGTGTCCCAAAGAGCTTTTGGGGTGATGCGGTCCTAACTGCATGCTACCTGATCAACCGCATTCCTACCAGAGTTCTACAAGACTGCTCTCCATTTGAGGTATTGAACAAAGCTAAACCATCTATTGATCATATGCGTGTGTTTGGGTGCCTTTGTTTTGTTTTGAAACCAGGAGAACTGAGGAACAAACTGGAGGCTAAGAGCACAAGAGCTATGTTCATTGGGTATTCACCAAACCAGAAGGGCTATAAGTGCTATGAACCAGAGACTAGGAGAGTCTTGGTATCTAGAGATGTGAAGTTTGTAGAAACCAGAGGGTACTACAACAACAAGGATTGGAATGAGCTGGAGAACTTGTCTCAATCCGCATCAGATAGAGCAGCCAATCTCAGACAAGTCATGAGGAGACTTGGGGTCAGCTTACCTATGGAAGAGCCGGGACAAGCAGGATCAGATAATGTGGGAGGATCAAGCCGGTCTGAAGAACAAACCGAGACAACTACAGATGAAGTTGAGATCCAAGAAGCTGCTCCCCTTGATCCTGAGGGGGGAAATCAGGGTGAACCACCTGTATCTGAGGAAGTTCATGATCAAGAAGAGCACCATGACCAAGAGGAGGAAGTGGAGGATCAGAATCAGAACTTGGAAGGTGGAGAAGGCACTCAGAATGAAAATGATCAGCCAGTACTTAGGAGAAGTACTAGGATCAAGAAGCCGGCTTCAAACTGGAACAACACCAGAGTCTACTTCAATGCAGAGGCAGTAGCTCACCCACCCAGTGGCGTGTGCTCCCTAGCTCACTATCCAGAAGAACATCAAGCCTTTGTGGGCTCATTGGATCAGGAATGGATACCAAGAACATATGCAGAAGCTATGGAAGATGATGAATGGAGGGAATCAGTGAATGATGAAATGGGAGCCATGGAGAGGAACAACACCTGGTATGAGACAGAGCTTCCAAAAGGAAAGAAAGCCGTGACCAGCAGACTCATACACACTATCAAGTATCTTGCAAATGGAAAGCCAGAAAGAAAAAAGACCAGATTGGTAGCAAGAGGATACACACAAGTTTATGGAGAAGACTATCTAGACACCTTTGCACCAGTGGCCAAGCTTCACACAATCCGGATTATCCTTTCATTGGCAGTAAATCAAGAGTGGGATCTTTGGCAAATGGATGTGAAGAATGCCTTCTTGCAAGGTGAACTAGAAGATGAGGTATATATGAGACCACCGCCGGGAATGGAAGAGATGGTGAAACCAGGAAATGTACTCAGACTCAGAAAAGCCATATATGGTTTGAAACAATCACCAAGAGCTTGGTATCACAAGCTGAGCACTACACTGAATGGGAGAGGCTTTGTGAAGTCTCAAGCGGATCACACACTCTTCACTCTCACCAGCAAGCAAGGGATTGTTGTGATTCTAGTCTATGTGGATGATATCATCATCACTGGTTGTGACAAGGAGGGGATCAGTTCAACCAAGACCTTTCTTAAAGCCGCATTTGATATCAAAGACCTAGGAGAACTGAAGTACTTCCTCGGCATTGAGATGTGCAGATCAAAGGAAGGATTGTTCATGTCCCAAAGAAAGTATACCCTGGACATCTTAAAGGAGGCAGGAGATCTTGGAGGAAGACAAGCCAAGACACCACTTGAAGAAGGTTACAAGGTATTGCGAGAGGGGGAGTATGAAGATACTCCATTTGAAGATGTCAAACAATATAGACGGATGGTTGGGAAGCTGATCTATCTAACCATCACTCGGCCAGATGTGTGCTTTGCAGTTAATCAAGTAAGCCAACATATGCAAACTCCCAAGGTTCATCACTGGAACATGGTGGAGAGGATACTAAGATACTTGAGAGAGGCACCAGGTCAGGGTGTATGGATGGCTTGCAACAAGAACACTGAGGTGATAGGATACTGTGATGCAGATTGGGCTGGGGACAGAATAGACAGAAGATCAACCACCGGCTATTGTACATTCATTGGAGGAAATCTGGTCACTTGGAAGAGCAAGAAACAGAAGGTAGTGTCTTGCTCTAGTGCAGAAGCAGAGTACAGATCAATGAGGAAGCTAACCAGTGAGCTTATCTGGATAAAAGGGCTTCTAGGCGACTTGGGAATTGAGATCAAAACTCCCATGACCATGCATTGTGACAACCAAGCCGCAATACACATTGCATCCAACTCAGTCTTCCATGAGAGGACAAAACACATAGAAGTGGACTGCCACAAGGTAAGACAAGCAGTAGAGCAGCAAGTGATTCTCCCATGTTATACAAGAAGTGAGGATCAGCTGGCTGACATCTTCACCAAGGCGGCCAGTAGCAAAGTTTGTGAGTCCATTCTTCCAAGACTTGGACTCATAAACCTCCCATGTCAATAATCCCCTCACCATGGAGTATTCTACTCTTTTTCCTTTGCTTGGTTTTTATCCCAAGTGGTTTTTCCAAGTAAAGGTTTTAATGAGGGAATGCTTCATGGTTTCCAAGCTTGACAATCACCACTGTCAAGCTTGAGGGGGAGTGTTGACATGAAGCAATAAAGAGAGGAGAATGAAGTAAGAAGCAAGAGGGGAACAATTACATCCGGATCAAGCAATCACTCAACTTACCTTGCTAGACAAGTCTGTCCGTACAAGACAACCCTAACTTGGAGTGCAAGACATAAGAGTGACTGATGTAGAAGAGAAGAAGGCAAGAAGAATGTTTGGAATCGCCTAAGGGAAGTGGGGAACCGTTGAGAGTGCAGGTCACGGGTCTGGTTAAGGATTCAAAGTCTTCCCACCCGTTAGGACCTGTCACTATCCAGGACCACTTTGCCCATCTCTCCTCTGTCTTAACTTCTTTGTTTATTGTTTCCTTAATGTCGACATCTTGCTGTATGAATTCTATAAATGGGTTGTTCCCATAAACAAATCATTCAAGGGAAAAGAGTTCTCTATTATTCTCTTTGTCAATCTCTCTCTCTCTCTCTCACGGTTCAACCTAGTTCTTCTCTAATCTCTTCACAAATCTTCCTTAAACTCTCACATAAATCCTATAAAACTTTCAATTAGAAAGTGGGATAACTTCTTCATCCCAACTCCTATGAGATTTATTCAACTTCCTGGTGATTATTCAACACTTTATGTATCCAAATCAAGCTTCTTACAGAGTGATTCATCCTGGTTTGATTGGAACGACGAAGAAGCTGTCATATTCCCAAACTGGGAAACTGGAATCACCTGATTAGAAAGTGGGATAACTTCTTCATCCCAACTCCTATGAGATTTATTCACTTCCTGGTGCTTCTCAACACTTTATGTATCCAAATCAAGCTTCTTACAGAGTGATTCATCCTGGTTTGATTGGAACGACGAAGAGCTGTCCTATCCCAAACTGGGAAACTGGAATCACCTGATTAGAAAGTGGGATAACTTCTTCATCCCA